>NC_140945.1:157731985-157949485 GCF_014529385.1 Adiantum capillus-veneris | reverse complement strand
AAGGAGGGGTGAAGTAAGAGAGAGAAACCTAAGGGGTATCTTCAGCCAATTGCGGTGCGGTCTTCTTAGAAGTTCAAAAATCTTGGATGATGGCTTGTCCATCTCGATTGACTGCCCCATTTGCCTTGTTTGCGGGCATCGTGCATCTTCTTGAGCTCGCTTCCTTTGAGTTTGAGTTGATTTGTTGTCAATTCCTTGGAAATCCGGAACTTTGTTCCCTTGAGGAAACATGATTGGCATAATAGCTTCAGATTCTCCTCTTTGTCCTTGAGGGTAAGGGTGCATTGCCCGGGTGGCAGGCGCCTATTCGTATCATTGATCCAGGAGACTGCGCTGGGCTCGATACTGACTGGTTGAAGTATTTCATTAAGCTTGATAATTGTTCCTTAAAGAGTGTCCTCGTCGGTACACCAAGGTGATGGGAGCCCCCCAATCCTAACCTTAAGGCCGAGGGATTCCCGCAATTGACGTTCCATAAGGGCTGCTTGTAGCTCGTTGTCGATCCTCTTTGTGATGGTAGGTGTAACTTCATATACTTGTTTTTGGACCAATGTGACAAACTCGATAAGGGAGGCTTCAACTTTTGCAAGAAAAGCTTGACTTTCTATTTCCTATGCGTTCTCAAGCTTTTGCAAGTGTTGCTTGAGAGCCACATTTTTTGCCATGAGCTCATGGATTTGGGCCTCAAGGGCCGAGATCCGTGCTTCTTGACGGGCAACATGATCCTTCTTGGGTGCGGCTGTCACGGCAAGAAAGCTCTTTTGTGGGTGAGGAGCTGGTGTGCTAGGGGCGGACATGGCATTAGGTTAAGAAAATCGTTGGCAGCCAATCACTTCGAGAAAGACCAGCAAGTTTGTGTGAACCGCCTCCTGTGGGCCTGCCAAAATGACGAAGCCAGTGAACATCTCTATGATGTGCACCACAGAAACCTCGACAATCTGACTGTGCCGAGGGGCGAGGTAACTGCACGCAGGGGCGAGACAGGTAGTGGCGAGAGAGTAGGACTGTGCACGGGCATGTACTGTTGTGTTTCTATCACAAAAGGCGGGCCTCTGCTGCTGCGGACCTGCTCCCGGACAGGTCACGACTTGCTGCTGCTCAAAATCTGTGGGGCACCCAGCGCGGGCGTGCTTGTCTAGGGCAGGGCAAGGAGATCCTAACGCCCTCCCACAAGGCCACCCTCCGCCCAAGGGAGGACCATTTGAGAGAGAGAGAGAGAGAGAGAGAGAGAGAGAAAAGGGAGAGAGGTTAGGAGGAGCGCCCTTCAGACTCCACAGTTCACCCTGTTGCAATGAACTAGGAACAGTAGGGGAAGTCAGCAGTGCACAATGCAGAGGCCCATGCAATTTGCACTCCAGGCTTTGGGCCTGTCTTGAATGCCAGGGTTAAGGTGCCGCCATTTTTCCACTCGAACTGGGTGGGGCCACTCGGCTACTTTTTACTCATAGCGACTCAGGAAAAAATTCAGCAGTCAGGTCATCGCTCCAAGCTAGCATGGATGCCACCCAGGATGCAGAGGCCGATATCTATCTCAGGCCTTCCCACTCCCTGCGCCAAAACTTAAAACACCACCCTCTCCTGCAAAAGGGGTGAGAAATAGACACAAAGGGCCCACTTACACACCCCTGTTGCGCCTACAATATATGTGCCTCTCTTCCCCCATTCGCCGTCAGAGAATGCATCTCTCTCTCATCAACAACCACAGAGCTACGCAAAGACCTCGGCTGGAGTTATAACAGTGAGCTGCTCCAATACTAGCCCCGTTTGACTCATCAATCTGACAAGAAAAACGAGGATGCTTCAAACATCCCAAGGCTCTCTCCCTATCGGAATTTGTCTTGACATAGAGCCAACGTGTACCCTCTCACTCTTCTACACCCAGCATCTGCTTCTCGCTTTGCCATTTCTCATACAAGAAGGCACAAATCGTGATGGCATGCCTTCAACATACAGACAACATGCAGAGAATGCAGAGAACTAAAGATAATTCTAGCGCGCGCGTGCGCGCGCACACACTCACTTTGGTACAGCAAGCTTACCATAGCTACACACACATACACTCATACACACTCGGAAAAACTAAGTTGCTACCTGGTGCTATTTTTTGAGTTGTGGCTGTAAGGGATTCTACCTTATGCTTTACATCTTAAATTAGTGCCTGAAGGTTGTGGTTGCTCTAGCACCTTATCTGGAGGGAGTTGTTGACTATACTCGGAATCATTGTATCATCCAATTTTTTTGAGCTCGAGGGGTTAGTTGCCTTATAAGAGATAACCTTGTCACAACAGCTGACCATAGTATACCTATCCATAGCCTAAAGATTTTCAAAAAAACTCGGAATTGGTACTGCTAACCTACTTTTTGCATGGTTGAGTAAAATACTACCCTATGTGTATCACCTCTTACCTTGGCTCCTACCAAATTCACTTAAAAACCCTCTTAACCCTTACATGGAATGTGTGATGTTTCTTTTCAAGACATTTCGGTATCATTGTGTCGCGGCGCGCATAAACACCTGCTCTGCTAACCGAGCTGGAATTTGGAGTTACCTAGCTCAAGGTCTCTGCATACCTCACCTGGAGAGATGTGTAGCTGTTATGGAGGAGTGATTCTCGGCCGATGCAGCACCCCCACATATGAGTACCTTTTTGGCAAACCTCCCTGCCTCCTCTACCATATAAGGTGAGGGGCTCTTCCCCTCACCTAGACAAGGTCTTGGTATTTACCTTCTTGGTGTGGAGGATAGTCTGCAAGGCTAGTGGATGATTGGCTCTGTAGTAACTATCCCTCTTTTCGCTGCTACTGTGCTGACTATTGAAGGACTTCTACTTCAAGGTTTTTTTATTCACTATCTGTAGGGCTTACTTTGCAATTTTTTCACATTTACCACTATTCCATAACACGAGTCTCTTTTTGTTGACATATAAAAGATGGATGGTTTTTTCTGATAATTACGGTTGATGAAGTTACATTCAAGAGAAAGGAGGAGTTAATACTAGATAATTTGGCATGGTCTAACTGGGCCTAGGTGATATTGTAATATGGGGGAAACTGCTTCTTGCCCTTACCTTGGAAATTTGACTGCAAAGGGGGATGCTCTATGTCCTTTTTGATTGTTGAAGGCAAAGAGATAATATTTTTTGCTACTGATATTTTGCTGGCATTATTATAACTATTGCAGTAGGACTTGGGAAACTACTTGCTCACTGGTAACTGGAAGCACAAAATGGGATCTTTTCTGTAAACTTATATGGCATGCTTGTTGGATTTGCTTTACCTACAAACAGGGATTGATTAGGCATTGGCTATCTGGCTAGGATCTGACCATTTTTTCATACATAAAACACTCTAATTTATCTGGCTCTTAGGGGTACTGCCTTAAAATGTATGCAGGCTTTGATGTGACTTCTCGGTCTTAGATTTCATTGAATCTGATGCATGGTATGGCTGGTCACTATCTGGCCCTGACTTTTAGGATTGCTAGGTTGATTCCTCATCTGGTTGGTTGAGGAAGGTACTCATGCTGACTGCCTTGATACTCAGATAATTATCAACAAGATATTTGATGATATGTACTTGATGATTAACTTGCTGGTCTTTTCTGGTTTGGCTGCCATTTTCTGGTACAGTTTTGTTTACATCAGTATAGATTGTTGTTTGGCTTCTTGACTGATCCTCTGCTACTACTGAGCTGGAATATGACATCTAACACTATTTTAAAAGAACCAGATGGTGAGAATATGGGCTGATTTCCAGGTGGTGGTGCTGGCTATGCATAGTTTTTTTGGTTACTGAAATGCCTGGTCTAGCTGGTCATACTTGGAAGTTACATATTCAGGCTTAATCTAAAGGAACATTGCAAAAGGGAACACTGGTTTTTTTCTGCCATTTTCTGGTTCAGATTGGTTCACGTCAGTATATGATGGTGTTTGGGTTTCTTTTTCTGGTACTGGTTGATCCTCTGCTACTGGGCTGAAGTATAGCAGATACAAGTAGATTCCCGATACAAGTGTTGCTCGATATTTTAATTTTTGGCAGTTACTCGAGCTTATTTTTTTGGTTGCTTTTTTGAGAATGGCATACTGAATCCTACTTGGATCTACTGCTTTGTTTTTTGATTGGTTTATTTACTGATTTTTACTGGTTAGAAGGAGTGATTACCAAGATTGTTATAACACAACCTAATTTAACCTATCTGCTGGCTTTGGATGGCCTTTGCTGGCGGTTTTTGATGATCTCAACCTGAAGCAAATTTATAACGGATACCTTGTTTGGTTCTTGATTGCTATGATTTATGGCAGAAGTTAAAACAAATGGAGTAACTCTAGCAGGAATATGATGCTAGAAAATCCTTGGTACTTTATTATACAGGACAGTAGTAGCTGGTCTAAATTTTTTTAAGTTTGACATGGATAACAACCGATAGATTCCTTGAAGCCTGCCATACGTAGCCAAGTCTAACATATCTGTTGTCTTCACTATATGGATGCAGGTGAGAATTCTATCTTGGCTTAAAGAGGTTTAGCTTGCTGCAGTCCGACTTTGGAAGCATTTGATGATGCAATTGGGATAGTTTTTGATACCTTTGTACAAGCTCCTTTGGAATGATACTTCATTCTTACTATATTGTACAGTTTTGATTCAAAGACTGAAATGTTTCTGTACATATCTTTGCCTTGACATCTTTAGACAGTCGTCTTTTTGAACATCTTGTTCAATTGGTGTGTTATTTATCTAGTTTAACAGCTACACACACACACACACACACACACACACACACACACACACACACACACACACACACACACACACAGTTTGTCACTTCAAATCTGACTGGAATTGCCCCATCTAGCTACACACACATTTACCCTTATGTTGCTAAAGTAATTGTTGTTTATAATATCTTGTTGATGATTACCTCGACTCTCTATCCTATACTTCCCTTAATGGGAGTCTCTCGTGTTAGCTATGAATATTTTGTCTTGTAAGTGATTATCAGGTGTTGGTACTTGGGATTTTTTTCAATGGATGGTAGTCTTTAACTTTCTCTAATCTTCATGGGTATATTTGTCTCATGTTGTGCTCATTAGAGCTTATGGTTACACTGTCTTGTGGGTGACTTTTAGACCTCCTATAACACACACACACACACACACACACACACACACACACACACACACACACACACACACACACACACACACACACACACACACACACACACACACACACACACACACAAACACAATCACAATCTTATGGCAATATGCCTTGTTGAGTTCATAATACACCTGGGTGGGAAACCGGCCTTGGTTGTGGGGACTTACCCTGCTACTTCTTCTAATCTGAGGACTCATGTTGAAGATGCCCTACTAGAATCCTCTCATACTACACAGCCTTTTTAAAAGTGTGCTTCACATGCAGACATGTTGGCCCATCTATCTAGGTGAGGCCCTGTCTCCCTCACTTCGCCTTGCTTACTGTTGTTTTCATAAATATTTGAAAGTGCATGAATGTCGTGGTGCTGGCTCTGCTAATCAATCACCCGAGCATCATGGATAATGGTTACAAGCTACTGCTTCTCAGGGTTTCTTTCACTCACTCCTTGGATCAGGTTAAACTTTTTTTTTTTTTTTTGCTTGCCACTCCGTGCATAATCTGGCAGTGATAAAAAAAAGAGTGTTGTTGATCTAGCTTGGCCTTGATGATTTGAGAAGCTTGATTATTGCAACCTAATGACTGCAGTATCACTCTCAAATCTTGTTGATACAATGGATTGGGATGGTTTTGTTTGGCATGAACTGTGAACACCATGTAGAACTTGGGCTAACTAATTATAACCGAACTAAGCTTTGCTCGTTGTCTGCTATCGTAATCTAGGTAGACATAGAGTACCGGACGTCTTTGTACAAAATGGTCTATCTACATCACTATTTTTGGAATTGTTAAAAAAAAAAGAGAACTAAATGTTATGGTTTTAGGGATATTTCCTACCTCTATCATTGCTATGGCTGCGACTCTGATGGTATTTGGCTTACTGATCTATGCCATGATTCCGAATATTTTGCTCAAATCTAAGTGGTATTACCAAGAGACTCTAGAAACTATTGAGTGCTCTTGACTTTTTTGGTTTACAATAATGGTTTCTCTGCTATAATTTGGAGCCGTCCAGATTTACCACCTTCGCACAATTTTTTTTCAAATACCTGCTGGTTGTTACAATTAATTTTGGCAGGCAGTTTTACTGACACTTTGGGAAATTTCTACCTTTGATATGGGGTTTTGCTCGGTTTGTAGTGATGCTTGAGCTAAGTTGTATTGGTTGGTATACCTTATGAGTGATAAGGTTTTTCCTGCTCATTTGGGATGATTGAGAAAATTTGTTGAGTCGTCACTATGGATTGAACATTGTAAATAGTAAATTAAAGATTTAGGCATCAACAAAAAATTCTACAACAATTGCCTAGCTAATAATAGCTCTCTCGTTTTTCCTTTTGCTGTGTATATAGATTTTTGTGAATATCTAACTTTTATTTCATTTTACTTCTCACAAGTCGATGCGCATGCATATAATTCTATTCAAGCACATATTGAAGCGATCTTTTGGGTTTACCACTTTTTTAGATGAAATCTATGCAGATGCCCTCCCCGTCCCAAGCTTTTTCCAAAGGAAAAATCAAGCAAGCACACACTCTCCTGCCTTCCCCCCACCTTGCACACCTGTCACCCTCCCTCCTTTTACCGTAGCGTAACCTCCCTTCGCCCATAGGTGGCAGTGATGCAAAGCTGCCCCCCTTCCCTGTTTCTTTTCTTGCCCATATTGCCCCCCAATTGATAGGCATGTACCTATAATTTTTCAGGAGATGCAGGGTAGCTCTGCCCAATGCAGCTGGGGCTGATAAAACCTGCGCAATGCTATGAACTGCGTCGAGAGAAAAGTAATCTCGATGCATCAACCTGCGGACACAACAAGCTATACAACCTACCTTATTTTTTGTATTGAGCTCATCCTCTCCGAGTATGCTGACCTTGCAAAGCTTTTGAAAGGACTCAAAGGCCGTCTTTGTCTCTCTCTCTCGCTCCCCCCACCACCATAGCTCGCCGTCGTTTTCTTTGCCCTGCCCACAACATGCAAGTGTTGAGCGCGCATCCTCCTCCTGGCCTTGCTCAGGGTACGTTGCTTCTAGCTCTTTGCGCTTCACACACCATGTTGTGGGTAGGGCAAAGCAAACGATGGCGAGCTATGGTGGTGGGGGGGGGAGAGAGAGAGACAGAGTCGGCCTTTGAGTCCTTTCAAAAGCTTTGCAAGGCCAGCATACTCGGAGAGGATGAGCTCAATCCAAGAAAGAAGGTAGGTTGTATAGCCTGCTGTGTCCGCAGGTTGATGCATCGAGATTTCTTTTCTCTCGACGCAGTTCATAGCATTGTGCAGGTTTTATCAACCCCAGCTGCGTTGGGCAGAGCTACCCTGCATCTCCTGAAAAATTATAGGTGCATGCCGATCCATTGGGGGGCAATATGGGCAAGAAAAGAAACAGGGAAGGGGGGCATACCCATCATATGCAAAACACACTAACATTTTGGTTATGCCATCAAATGGTCTCCCTCAACTCTATACAAGAAGTCTGCGCTATACATCCAAGTATTACCCATCATTTGTACCCACCATTTGCATCTATTTTATCATAAATTAAATCGCATTTTGCTACTTGTATTAGCATCAATCTCTCTTTCTCTCTCTCTCTCTCATCCCTTGTAATTAGCACACTAACACAATCATGAACGGCACACTCACGTTTTTGTCGTAATCCCATTCCCTTTCCATACCATAGTGGTCATCCAATACTAACGTACTTGTTGTTTTTACTTCAATTGCTTGACTTCAAAATGTTGCGAGAACATTGTGACTTGTAAATTAAAAGTTTGTATGCTATAAAAGTAGGAGAATTGTATCACAATTGTAAGAATATTTGATTAGCAAACGTGCATTACACAAACATAAAAATTCACAAAGATACATAGACATACATGTTAAACATAAAAAACGGTTCATCACTTAACTTATTTGATGGTTCAAAGTTGCTGTAATGTACTATACAACACCTTTTTCGTACTTTATGTATCGTATTTAACATATCTATCTACCTTGAATTTTAATAAATAGGCTTACATGGGTTCATATAGGGATCCATGTGGGGGAGTAGCTTAGCCTTAGTTTTGTGTGAATGTTCTTCTCACTTGTCTACCGCTCATTTAATATTTCATGTGTAGAGATGCCCATGCCCGTCCTCACTGTCACTCTTTCTCAGACTAACCATGGAATCTAAGTAGCTATCATTGTTGAAGGTATGCATGCTAGATTGTATCTTTTCTATATGATATAGTTTCATATGTTTGCAGGGTTGCCACATTCCCTCATTGTAGCTTAATGCCACATTAAGAGGGACTAGTGGTGGTGGAATACTAGGTTAAGGAGGGATGATGTTGCTAGGTGAAGGACCTTAGTATCTCCAAGTAAAGATGTCACAAGTTTCCTTAGAGAGCCTCTTCTTGAGATAAAATACATAAGAACAAAGTGTCTTCACCACGAGCATGGTAGAGTGGGTTTAACTAATGCTTGTAGAATATGGTGCGAAAGATGGGTATGCACTTATAAGAGTGTACACACTCAATTGTGGTAATGGTTTCAATTGATTTTGTTCTTGGTTGATGTTTGACCTTCTTGGTGTTGATGTAAATGTCTGTGGTCAACTAGTCCTTTTTTGTGGACCTTTGATGTAGGTTCTTGTCTTTGACCTTTGACTTTGTAGCTATTTGTGTCCTCTTCTTCTCTTTGATTCCAACATTGGTCCCTGGCTAGTCCTTGCACATTTGATTGCAACTTCAATCTGGTATAGAGTCTTATCTCCAAATGAACAATCAAGCTAGTATCTATTCCCTTCATATGGTAAAATCCTAATAAATCAACAAAATAAGATAAAATTATACATATATGTCATTAATTTATCTACGGGATTGATCAAATGGAGGCGGTTCGGGGCAGGCAACAAGAGATGCAACCTCTAAACACCCCTCAAGGCTCTCGTGCTACTCAATTTGGGCTGGGGCAACCAAAAGCAAGAAACAACAACAACAAACCCACAACCAAACACGTGAAGGGGCACCACCTAGTTATGGGATGCGAACTAGGACGCAAGAGAGATTTTTTCACAACCAAGAAGAGGTGCAATAGAAACACACACAAGCAATCTCACACCAAGACCAACACCAAACGGAGCAAGAGAGAGCTAGAGAAAAGGGAAGAGAGGGAGAGAGGAATGGAGTTTGTGCAAATACCTAATTGACAACTTGCAAGGTAAAGCTCTATACTATCACACTATCACAGAGCTTGCATAAACTAAACCAACAATTAGTGAATGGTAAGCATTGCTAGTACACACACATTGTCTTAGGGTGTGGGAAACCTCTCACGACAAAACCCTCTTACAATGAACATGAAACTTGCAACGAAACACACTAACCACTCTCTCAAACAAGCTCAAATGACAAAACTTAAAAGATACGAGTCACCTTGCTTTCACCAAACCACGCAGCACAAGTGAAAGGACGACGATTCCACAACCAAGACACACCTTTGAAGCATTGGAACCTCAATTTTTGATAGTGGAAGAGCATGTACAATAGTGGTTTTAGAGAGGGCACTCACACTCTCTCATTTTTCAATATGTAGCATCACATTATGAAATTTCAGAGGTCATTTGGAGGGCCATATGAAGAGAGAGAATAATAGAGCGCGTCCAATGAGCACGAAGGCTACGTTACGTAGGAAAGTACGTGGAAAGACTCAAAAAATAAAAAAATAGCATAAAACTTTCACGAATCTAGGATTGTAGCATCGTAGTTTCCTTCCTTTTACCAAGCTTTTAGGTGCTTGCATGTGGTCCCACTTCTGATATTCTCTTATGGTCATTAACGTACTGGAGGGTGACCATTAAGCCCGCACAAGATATTGGAATTCTAAAACACTTTCCCTCCATTAGAATGCTTTCAAAGTGAATCTCCCTCCACTAAAGCTTTTCTCTGAGAGCTATGGCTTCCACGTCTTCTCGCCCAAGAGGCTCCAGGTGTTTACTGTCTCTCACACCAACAACCAACAACTGCACTTTGCCTAGAAGTCCAAGTAGTAGCATATCCTCAATTACAATATCAACTTCAATAAGTGCAGAGAACCAATGGGTTGGACAAAGGATAAACAAAGGTTCATGGGTCCTCATGCAACCAAGAAGACCCAAGAGGTCTAGTGGTATCAACGTTTACCGCTCAGCATGGAAGACCAGAGTGTTGGATTTCAAAGTTGAAATCGGCAAAAGATCTGTAAAGGAAGTTCTTGTTCAGCATGTGTTTACCCATCCAGATGTGATAGCAAACGGTGGAAATGTATCAGATATACATCAACCACGTTGCAATTGTAAGTACTCTTGACATGTGAATTTACTGATACTCTCATTATAACTTTTCTTATATATTTTGCAATGTTTCTCCCGCTTGTTATGAGCAATGTCTCCATAATTCACAGCTCAATTACATTAGATTTGTCATTTTTACTTATTGATACTCTTAGTTTAACTCTTTTTATATATATTGCAGATGTTTATCCCTCTTCTTATGAGCAATGGGAGCCTGTGGAGTGCATAATAGGCCTCTTCCATGTTGTTCATGCCCACATTGGTTCTCTACAGTATTCAGGGAGGAGTAGCAAAAGACTGGCTGATGAGGGAATATTTTTTTATGACCACTTCTACCAACTCAGCTCAGGGAATAAGAATGGCATGTTGGTGAAAGTGCCTCTACCAACCGATTGGAACACTGTGGATTGGCCAGTTCCCGAGGAAACAATGGTGGAGGCAATGCGAAGTAAGCTCTACAAGGATATACAAAGGTCTCTACGTAGCTCTATTCCCACCAAACTGGTTAGAATTGCAAACTTTTGTCTTGTTGCACTCTTCATAGAGTTGTTTCATAGCTACAACATCCGTGTTACGAAAACTATGTTCATGTGCAAGTCATTTCAGCAGTCATCCTGTGACAAACTTCTTGACAGAGGATGGTATGTTAAGGAAGAGATTGATTTACGGTGCGAGGTCGCGCTTGATACTCTAGTTGTCAAGTACATGATTGCAAGCCAATCACTGTTACTCTCGTTTTGGTATATGCGATCAAAAATGCTCAATGGTAAGTACATTCCTATGGACCAGGTTTCTGCAGGTTTGGAAGATAATCCTGCTGTGGATGTGGAAGTGATCGATAAAGAGCATGGCCTACTGTTGGTGGTTACAATAAGGGAGCTATGCAGTCTTCAGCATTTGCGGCATGACATAATTGAAGAGTCAATGGACAAGGACCTATCAGATTTTTCCTTTTTCCTAGCTGGCCGTAAGGTGATGCGGTGAAGGGAAAAATATATTTTTTGCAAAGAGTTGGATGGTTGGGTTGAAGTAGTGTCAATGTAACAGATATTCTTGTGAACCCAAGTGTATACAAATGACTTTCAATACATGAAGTTTATTGAGCTCATTTTTCAATTGTGCCCTGTGAAAAAGTGTGCTTGAAATACATTTCTTTACCATGTCAAATCTCTCTCTCTCTCTCTCTCTCTCTCAATGTTAGACAAGACAAAGACATGATAGAAGAGTCATCTCAATTCAGTAGAAAGTACAAACTCGTCCGTGAACAATGGACTAAGATAAAATTTCTGTAAGTATGGAATCAGAATGTCTTCAAGGTAAAAATCGAAGGAATGCCCCTCGAAAGAAGGTGGTGAGATAGTTGTTCCCGGCGGATTTAGTTCTCCCTTTTCAGGAGTATCATCAATCAGTAGTGTATTAGTTGCATCAAAGGGTACACCGATTTGGCTAAACGGTTTGTACAAAAGAGGTAAGTGTGTTTTTTTAGGGTGGTAGTGGCCCTCAACGGTAACGCATTTTCTTTGATCATACAAAAAGGCAAAATCTGACGTGTGAGCGTCGCATACACTGCAAACTATTGTAACTAGTGGCGACAAGTTTTGCCTTTGCATTGAAGACCATATGGCAACTCTGAAGCGCGGAAGAAGAAACTGAATAAATTCCTTGGGTCCTGGACGAACCACGACTCGACAAGTTCCCATCCAAAACGTTTGCAAATCCTCAAAGGGTTCTGTGTCACCGAGAGGCACCCGCATCAGCAGCAATCCATTGACGTCCAAGATAATCAACCTCTGTAAAAGTTGACAAGTACATATAAGTAGTTAGAAGCTGAACATATTTTTCCATACTTGAATAGACATTACCGGAACAACCGTATCTACAGGTAGCAAGGGTCCATACTGGGTCTCTGTAGTGTTGATGTCGTTGTTGCTCTCCTCTGCTTTATCTTCATCATTCACATCTTCATAGTCATCATTCACATCTTCATCAGGGGTCTCCCCCATGGCTCTTTCTGCCTCATTCAAGGTTTCCTCCAAGGTCTTTTCCTCTCCCTCGGTTGGCCGGCTTGCCTCATACATCCTTGCCTGATCCATATCAGTTTGCTCATCCCTAGGCCTGCTTTCCTCATCCATATCCTTTTGCTCATCTATAGGCCTGCTTTCCTCATCTTGGGTTTCAGCCATAGGCTCTTTTGGCTCCTCCGCTGGCTGACTTGGCTCTTTCATTGTCTCCTCTGGTTGTACACTAGCACCTTCCATATGCTCATTTGACCTTTCCTCATCCTCGGCTCTTTCATCTTCTGCTGATATGACCCCCTCGGCCCGTTGTGATTCCACTGTATCGGATGCAGGGGTTTGTCGTGGTGGCACGTCATGTATTGTTAGATCAATAGTGCAGTCATCCAAGCCGCTATCTTCAAGCTCTCTGGGGCTAGACATAGTAAGCAGGTGTTGTATTAAACTTACCCGGTATCTTTGCAAATAATCATATGTGTAGTTTTTTAAAGCACTCTGCAAAATTGAAAGACCACATGGTGAGAATTATTTTATAAACTAAACCAAAACTAACTGAATGCATTGCCAAATGGGTACCTTAGTCATGAAAGGTTTTAATGCAAAGTAGCTTTGCAGGACATATTCTGCATGGAGAAGACATCTCCAGCCGCAAGAATTTCCATCGGTTTGATTTGGGACAGGTACATCTTTGATTGGGGCCTTGTATAGTTCATACCTTCCACATAGCTTGCCATAGGCAAGCAACAACCTCTTTATACAACTGCACAAAGCAATGTCAAGATGTTAGCATGAGGCTTCAAATTTACATGGATATCTATAAGAAACACTTTCTGATACAAAACACTTACAGCCTAATTTCAGGGTGGGTTCCTTTTATTGAATTGAACACCCACACTGCTGGTTGGTCAACATCAAGGCATATGAGACTCCAGTGATGGTTGTTCTCATATGAAAAGATGATGACAGTAACTTCTAGCATAGCACAGTGGAGAAACCAACTCTCAAAGGTCCCAGATGGACTGTTCTTTTGTCTAATAATCACTGACATTTGTGGATCAAGAAGAAACACCTCTGTGTGGGTGTGCAGTGGGAGTTGACTTTTGATCAGGCTGCAGAGACTTTACCTGAGTTAGCAAACCTATTATCTGAGTTTTCAAAGCTAGCAAGATAGTAACACTTACTTAAGACAAGCATAGATAATTGTGTCTGAAATCTGAGCATCTGGATTCTGCAATAAATTAATGTCCACTTTTTCCAGAGCTGGCTTTCTGGCTCCATCTACAAATGGTATCTCTGCAAGCAAACCATCCTTCATTGAAAGTAGAGTTTCTTGATTGCTTGCCTCTATGGACAGGGTCACATTGCATCCTGTTTGCCTCTGGGACTCCACTACTACTTTTGCTTTCTCCTTAAGCTTTGCTTCCCTCATGTCCTCTGGTTGGCGAGCAATAGTTTCTGCCCTTGCCCTTGTATTCACATCATGTGTGATATCTACAACTGTGAGTTGTGGCACTAGCTCCGGGGGGTATAACAAAATTTCCCTCATTTTCTTATCCCTGCAGACATTGGGGACCAATAGTTTGTCATACCTCCACCTTATTCTTTTTAGTGTCTCACTATCTTTGTCCATTATAGTAACCCTGTGGGCATGGGCTGCAACAATGGTCATGTCACAGAAGTACTCCAGTAGGAAGTCCTCTGCTACTTCTTGTAGAGCCATTAATGCCACCACCTTCCACCTTTTGGTGCCCCAGGTAGCTTCTTCACATATGGACCTCACCATCCTCTTAAAGGTCAGCTTTGGTATGCATAAATCTACACATTTCTGTGCCTTTCTGATTTCTCTAAAAAGTCCCATGCAAGTTTGTAACTTTTTCACCCTTGGACCTTTTAGAATTTTATTGGGTTTTCCAGGTCTTTTCTTTGGGGTTGCAGATCTGCTACTTGCTTTAGATGCTAATCCTGGTCCCTTGCCTGCCTTCCTTGCAGTGGCTTTTGTTCTAGCCATTTCACTGTATACAAAAAGAGGAGTCTCTCTCTCTTTGTCTCTCTCTCTCTCTCTCTCTCTCCTTTCTATAGCTTAACACATTTAAATAGAGAGAGAGAGAGAGTGAGAGAGCCCATTACTAAAGGCGCGCGTGGAGCACGTTTTGACCTCAACAAACACCTCCGCGCGCTGTTAGTATAAGGTAAAAGAAATACTCTCTCTCTCTCTCTCTCTTCTCTGTGTGTGTGTGTGTCTGTATTTGTGTGTGTGTGTAAGTTATATTTGTGTGTGTGTGTGTGTGTGTGTTTGTGTGTGTGTATGTTATATTTGTGTCTCTGTGTGTGTGTGTGTATGTTTTATATGTGTGTCTGTGTGGTTGTGAGTGTGTGTGTGTGTGTGTGTGTGTGTGTGTCTGTGTTGTGTTTGTGACTGTTTGTGTGTGTTGTTTGTTAAGACTGAGCTTGATACTGTGACGGAAACAGAGAGAGAGATAGATAGAGGCAAAGGCAAAGGGAGAGAGAGAGAGCGCCAAACCTCCTGAGGTCGCAGACCTTCGTTATGTCGATGGGTCGGCTTGCTGTCGGAGACGCAGACGACGGCTCTTGCACTCTCTCTCTCTGTCTCTTTCACTCACTCTCTTTCACGAGGTGTGGTTTTTCTCTCTCTTGACCTCTATATATGACGTACAAAAGTATACGGTCTCAATAATGACCGCACGTGTGACAACATGCAATTATACTCTAATTTATAGTAACACGTGGGGCGCCGCCGTGTGTATCCGTTATAAGTGTGATTTTGAGAGAGAGAAAGAGAGAGAACAATAGAGAGAGAGAGAGAGAGAGAGAGAGAGAGAGAGAGAGAGAGAGAGAGAGAGAGAGAGAGAGAGAGAGAGAGTGAGAGAGCGAGCGAGAGAGAGAGAGAGCCATAGAAAGAGAGAGAGTGATAAAGAGAGAGAGTGATAGAGAGACAGAGAGAACAGATTGTGAGAGAGATAGAGAGAGGGAGAGACACAGATTGAGAGAGAGATAGAGAGAGGGACTCCTTACTCTCAGAGAGAGAGAGAGAGGGAGAGAGACAGAGTCAGTTTGACAGACAAAAAGAAATGGAGGAGACACCTCCCTTGGAGTTTCTGCAAACCCCACCAACAAAAGGTGATCTCTCACTCTTTCTCTCTGTATTTCCAACAGTTGGTACAAATTGTGTGTGTGTGTGTGTGTGTGTGTGTGTGTGTGTGTAAACAAAGAAAAACCCAGACTGTTGTGCAACACACACACACACACACCTCAACACATACTTCCATAGACAGAGACACACACACACATACACACATAAACACAGACACACACACAGAGATATACACATTCTCTCTCTCCCTCCCCTCTCTGTTTCCGTTACTAACGGCGTGCAGAGCCAACCAAATGTTGGAATTAGGGTTGCAGAGAAACACACACAGCTTGGAGAAGACGAAGGAAGCTCAAGGGACACAATAGAGAGTGTGTTACTTAGTGTGCAATGGAAAGATAGATAGCCCTAGAGTGATGGGCGTATATACAATGCACGGGGGAAAAAAACCTCCTAAAGAGGGAAAAAAATGCCCCAGCGGTCCTAGTGTGTTCACACACATCACTACCACATGTATATGGTAACAAATCCCCCCTGGAGTGATGCGGTGAACGAGAGCTGGCACATGAGTAAAGGGAAGTGCCATGCCCTGAGGACAGGATCAGTCCACAAAGGGGAGTAAGCCCAAAGCTTTGCAGAAAGCTTCAAGCTTCTCACGAGACAATGCCTTTGTGAAAAGATCTGCAAGGTTGTCCTATGTTGGCACATAAGCCAAGCTGATCTCTCCTGCTGAGAGCCTCTCCCTGACATAGTGGTAATGCACCTCAATGTGCTTTGTGCGAGCATGAAAAACTGGGTTCCTCGCAACTGCCAATGCGCTCTGACTGTCAGTGTAGATAGTGTTGGCAGTGTCCTGACCAACACCCAAGTCAGCCATAAGGCGTCTGAGCCATACACACTCAACCGTAGCTGTGAAGACTGCCCTGTACTCAGCCTCACAACTCGAAGTGGCCACAGTAGGTTGCTTCTTGCTCAACCATGATATACATGAACTGCCAAGCATGAAACAAAAACCACTTGTGGACACTCGCGTGTCAAAACAACCAGCCCAATCTGAGTCCGAAAAAGCATGTAAGTCTGGCGGCAATGATCCCCCCTTGGGATAAAACAAGCCAAGATGTAAAGTGCCACTAAGGTAGCGGAAAATCCTCTTGACAGCCTGCCAATGCTTAGACCCTGGGCTATGCATAAATCTGCTGACCTGCGAGACTGCAAACTGAATATCTGGCCTCGTGTTGCATACATAAATGAGGTAGCCAACAGCAGTTTGGTAAAGAGTGACATCATCAGGATCGCCAGCATCATGTAGACTCAACTTCAAACCTGTTTCCATGGGAGTGGCAATAGGTTTGCAATCCTCAAGTCCAAACTTACACAGCAATGTCTCTATGTAACTTTTCTGACACAAGGCAATACCACCATCACACTGCTTAAACTGTATACCCAAGTAATGATGCAACAGCCCCAATCTTTCATCTTGAAAGTAGCATTCAAATCAGCCTTAAATTCAGCAATATGTCTCTCATTTGGTCCAGTGATCAGCAAATCATCAACATAAAGAACCACAATGAGAAATACATCATCCTCACGCTTTACATACAATGTGCTTTCTGTTGGACTGTTACGAAAGCCTCGTTTAACCAAATGAGTGTCAGCTTTCTCATACCAAGCACGAGGAGATTGCTTCAACCCATACAAAGCCTTCTTACATTTGCACACTTTGTCCTCTTGTCCTTTTATGACAAAACCGCGAGGCTGCGTTACATAAACTTCCTCAAATATGTCACCATTCAAGAAAGCAGTAACAATGTCTGATTGATGTACATCCCAACCAAAATGAGCTGCCAATGCACATAGAAAACGCACAGTAGTCATACGACAAGTGGGAGCAAAAGTCTCTTCATAATCTATGCCTTTTTGTTGTGCATAACCCTTTGCAACAAGTCGAGCCTTATGGCGATCGATCTCACCATCCGGCTTGCGTTTCAACTTGTAATCCCACTTCATACCAATGGCCTTTTTGCCAGGAGGCAAATCACATAAAGTCCATGTGTCATTCTCTATAAGTGCATCATATTCTGATTTCATGGCAGCAATCCAATTTTTTGAATTCTGTGCTTCATCAAAAGACAGAGGCTCCTCAACATCATGTAAACTAGACACAGCCAAAGCATAACAATCTGATGCATAAGATGCATGGCGAGAGCCTGAACGAGTACGACTAGATAAAGGTGCATCCAATTTACTGTCACGCAAAGTGTGCACCAGCCATTTTGGCATACCTCTAGCCTGCTCATTTTCAGCCCTTTCCTCATCAAGTACATCATGTACATCTGCATCAGTAATAGGTTGTTCTAAAACATTTTCAGAAACCCCCATAGGCTGTACATTTGCCTCATTGGAACTTACATTCGTATTTTCACCACTGAAAAGAGGCAACAAAGTGTCATAAATGTCCTGTGAGCTTACATTACTGTCTCTAGTACATGACAGCAAGGGTTGAACAGAATCTTCCACAAACACTACATCCCGTGAAACCAAAATACATTTTGTTTGCGGATGATACAACCTGTAACCTTTGCTTTCAGCACTATAACCAACAAAAATACATTTGACAGCCTTATCATCCAATTTTCTGCGCTGCACTTGTGGCACCAAAGCATATGCCAAACAACCAAAAACACGCATGTGCTCAATAGAAGGTTTTCTATCATGCCATGCTTCATATGGAGTAATAGATTGCAAAGATTTCGTAGGACACCTGTTAAGTACATAAGTGGCACACATGATGGCCTCAAGCCAAAAAGAATGCGGCAAAGCTTGACTTTTGAGCATACATCGTGCCATTTCCGTTAGTGACCTGTTTTTCCTCTCAGCAATACCATTTTGCTGAGGTGTATAAGGCACTGTACATTGGTGTTTTATCCCACGACTAGCCAGAAATGCATTAAATTCATGAGACATATACTCCCCCCCTCGATCGGAACGGAGGGTGCCCATAGTACATTTTGAGACATTTTCAGCCATAGCCAAAAATTGTTTGAAGCACATAAAAACTTCGGACTTCGCTTTAAGCGGAAATACCCACGCATGCCTGGAGTAATCATCAATGAAAGTCACGAAGTACAGGTAATTGCCCAAGGACGGAGTTTGCATGGGCCCACAAACGTCACTATGCACAAGCTGCAACCTGCATGTGGCCCTAACTGAACCATCCTTTGGAAACTTAGAACGCTGCATTTTACCCAGAATACAGCCTTCACAAACATGTTTGATAGGTGCTTCAAGAGGCGACAAAGAAGCAACCATATCAGATTTCTGCAAACGCAGCAAACTGGCAAAATTCAGATGACCAAAACGTGCATGCCAAAGTTTTGCATCTGAAATAGCCCTTGAATCTGCAACAGCATTTGCAAAATTTTGTCCACACTTGTCATACAAAGTGAGCTTATACAGCCCACGGCACAAAAGCCCAGATGCAACAATTTCATCACCAAAACTGAGATCATGAACTGTACATCTGTCATCCACAAATTTGACTACAAGTCCAAGTCTAGCAAGTGCGGATACAGACAAGAGATTCTTCTTGATCCCAGGTACATAAAGTGCATCAACAAGTGTGAAGGAACTGCCATTAGCAGTAGTGAGCACAATCTTTCCAACTCCCTGAACTGGATAAGAGGCGTTGTTGGCACAAGTGACTGAATTCCCATGAGGGACAGACTCGAGAGAGGTAAACAATTCACGATGTGAGGTAATGTGCTTTGTAGCACCACTGTCGAAATACCACACATGTGAATCTGCAGCAACTGACAAGCATGCATCATGGACAGCAGGATTGTAAGTGCACTCTGCGCTAAAAGCCCATTCTGCATCAACATCAGCATCACAATCTCCTTTCACAGAAGACTCAACAATGGCTGCATTTGTAGTGGAACCAACATTTGCAGTGAAACCACCCTCTTTCTTCTTAGCCTCTTTGGCCTTCAACTTAGGACACGACTTGATCAAGTGATCATTGGCTTTACAATAATGGCAACGCATCTTCTTTTTGCCCTTATCACTAGAATTGCCAGACGAAGTGCTGCCAGCAGAAGCATTAGGAACAGAAATTTTGCCACTCGCAGCAGAACCATAAGAAGTGGCTGCATTACTGTTACCACCCTTTCTTTGAGAAGCAATAAAAGCCTGTTCAACTGCACGCTGCCTAGTCCTGTTTTTTCTAGAAAGTGACTCTTGCAACAGCAATGTGCATAATGCATCAAACTTGACAACTTCAGGATTTCCTTGGGTCATCAGTCTCCAAGTACTAGCAAAAGTCTGGTAGGAATCTGGTAAGGCATCAAGAACAGTCTGCACAAGGGAACTGTCAGAAATGAATTCACCTGCGGAAATGAGTTGCTCATTGATATCCTTGACACTAGCAAGGAAAGTGTCCATATCATCTTCCTCATGCATAATCTTCGACTCTAGCTCTTTACGCAGCAAAGCAATTTTAGCCTCATTGCGGCTTGCATAAAGACCTGCTAGAATATCCCAAGCCTGTTTTGCAGATTTTGCTGAACGGATGTGAGGAATAATGGTGCGCTTCACAGACAACGCAATCAATGCATGAGCCTGCGCATCCTTAACATCCCAACGAGCTTGTTCTGTTGTAGGCAAAACAACTCTAACAGCTGCAATCCTTGCAGCAAGACCTGCAACATCCTCAATATCGCCTACATCTTCAGAACCAGGACGTACATCAATGCCCTGTACAATGTTCCAGACACCTTTTGACACAAGAACATGTTGCATCATATAAGCCCACATAGGGTAGTTGTCCCCATCCAACCTGTCCTCAGCAGCAAACATCTTGAACACATCTGTGTTGTTGTTGTCAGCCATGGTAAATGCTGCACCTGATGTGAAAACTGCCCGAAAATAGGAGAAATGGAGCGGGAACAACTTGTGCTATATAGCACAAACCGTAGAAGACTATAAGGCACCTGTTATGCAGAAAACGGCACTGACAGAAAATCTGCACAAAATGACGAAATAACCTGTGCAGTACTGCCCGTAGTGGAAACGGAGGCCGAAATGAGCCCAAATCAAAATTCTGAGCAGACCGAGCTCTTTGAGTTCGCCCAAAATATTTGTCGACCTGCGAACGCTTGCCAAAGCTCACTGAAATCGGAGAAAGTGAGCAGGCGTGTGCTGGAGCAGCTGGCGACTAAGCCCGGGAGGACGTTACCTGCTCTGATACCAATTGTTGGAATTAGGGTTGCAGAGAAACACACACAGCTTGGAGAAGACGAAGGAAGCTCAAGGCACACAATAGAGAGTGTGTTACTTAGTGTGCAATGGAAAGATAGATAGCCCTAGAGTGATGGGCGTATATACAATGCACGGGGAAAAAAAACCTCCTAAAGAGGGAAAAAAATGCCCCGGCGGTCCTAGTGTGTTCACACACATCACTACCACATGTATATGGTAACACTAAACACTGGCTGCAGCTCTCTCCGCACGCCTATAGTATAGTTATGACTCTCTCAAAAAGCACGTTTTCGTCCTTGCGCGCCTTTCCCTCAATTGTACTTAAGGCGCGCGTAGAGAGTTGCAAAAAACACGTTTTCTTCCTTGCGCGCCTTTAGTACAAAGAGACACATACAAAGAGAGAGAGAGAGAGAGAGAGAGAGAGAGAGAGAGAGAGAGAGAGAGAGAGAGAGAGAGAGAGAGAGAGAGAGAGAGAGAGACTCTATGTGTATTTTTTTAGTGTTCTTTGGAGAGAGAGAGAGAGAGAGAGAGAGAGAGAGAGAGAGAGAGAGAGAGAGAGAGAGAGAGAGAGAGAGAGAGTTGTCATGTTTCCTGATGAATAGGATTAAGGTCCAGTAGGCAGAAGAGACTGAAACCAGACCCAGAGCTTGTGCCAGGATTTCAACCTTTGTAGGCTCAGTTGCTTAATGTTTCTGCCAAAAGAACTGTTGACTTTTGTCAGGACATATCTGAAGAAAAGTCAATTGGTGAAGATCAATCAGAGAGGTCACCAGGGCAAGAGGATCCCTCACCCTACAAGGCTCCCTCACCCTGTACAGTACTTGTGAAGAAAAATACAAGAAAGAGGAATATAGACTTCTCAAATGATGCAGATGTGCTAGAAAGTAGTCCCTGTGCAACTAAATGTAAAGCCAAAGAGGATGTGTCTTCTCTGGAAGACCCAGTTGCAACTGATGAGAGGCTGTTTGATTTTGCAGCATCTTGTGGTGCTGGGGAAAAGTTTGATCTAGTTCATTCTATGTTTAATCCAAAGTCTGACATTGAAGACCTGTTAGCTCAGCACAGTAATTTCTTGCAGTCCTATAGAGATAAGTTTGAAGTGATGGTGCAGGTATGGAGGGTTGTTCTGCCTACTATGACTCTTGTGCATTTAAATGACTGTGGTGGAAAGGGACAGGGACTGAATAAGTATAGGGAATTACCACCTTCTTGCCGACATTCAGCCTGCCCTTTGCATAAAAAAGAATGCAAACTCATTCAGGAAGCCTTTGGCTTTATGATTTACCTGAACAGCCTGTTTGGCTTCCTCATGCAGAATCCTGATGAGGTGTTAGAGGAGCAGGATGCAGCACCAGATGAAGAATGCAAGGAGACAACTCATATACAAGAAGTCGAGGAGGTTGAAGACACAGTCGACCTTGAGGTTGAGGCAATTGAAGTACAAAGAAGTAAGATGCTCTCTGTGAAAACCACAGAAATCAAACTTCCATTGGATGTCAGTAACTTCACTGAGAAGCATGCTCAGATGATGTTGCCTGCTGTGCCTGACTTCAGGATTGGAGACAGGACCTATATCTTCTTACATGATGTGCAAAGTGTCTTTTATTTAAGGGAGGATTTCTCCCTGGCTATTATTTCCAGAGTCCAAGAGGAGAGGAGTGGATTTGTTTCAGAGGATAGTAGTGATGATGAGGCAATGGAAACATCTAGCAATCCAATGGAATGCCTTCGAAGATGCTTTGAGAAAGCTGAAAAATACAAGGAGACACTACCTGATGAAGCCACCTTCCAAGCAATAAGACAAAGCCTAAGACCATCAACAAGTAACAAAGAAGTGGAGGATTGGTTTAACCATTCAGGTCAGGCGTCAACTACATCTATAGACCTATGGCAGGAAAACCTCTTTCTGCAGGATGAGAGCTTCATGGTAACTCTCTCTCTCTCTCTCTCTCTCTCTCTCTCTCTCTCTCTCTCTCTCTCTCTCTCTCTCTCTCTCTCTCTCTCTCTCTCTCTCTCTTTGTGTCACTTCTGACATGATATGTGCAGTCTTGGATTGCTGACAAGGATGACTTCCTTCGGCGGCGGACTCAAGAGTATCGAGGAAGGGATGCGGCCCTAGCGCAGTACCTTTCAAAGCTTTGCGAGTCGCCGATAGTAGTTTTTCACAATTCCATGTCACAAGAGGGTTCAATAGCAACTTACACATTCAAGACACTATAACGCTTCTTGGGTGGACCGGTGCTGCCCAAAAGTGCAGATAAAGTCATTCTTGTGGACAAAGTGTTTGCTAGAGATTGTTTTGGTTACTGCCCGGGCTATACAGGTGGTCGGGCATCGTATTACTACACCTACACAACAATGGCACTAGCTCTTGGTAGACAAAACCCAGATGAACTTTTAGATTATGGAAAACATCTCATGATTCGTTACAAGGGTGACGTGCCAAAAAACAAAATTGAACCTTTAAAATCTTGATACACTTCAAGTAGCAATTGTATAAGATCATGTATTACATAAATTTTGTACAATGTCATCCACTCAGAGTATCTTTCTCCACTTGTGATTCACATACACCGTTGTCTCTCTCCACCTTCGTTGACTTTCACGAGCTCCGGAGTTGTTGTATGCCATTGATCTTTTAACTTTTTGTTGTTGTAAATGTCTGATGGCTTGTGCTATTGCTGAATTTTCCTAGACTTCTTTTGCCTGCATTCGATGAATGATTCTACGATAGAACCATTCAAATAGTTCTCTCAAACTATTAGCCTTGATTCGAGAGCCACCATGTCGTGTGTGCCTGAAATAAGCATTTCTCGCCATGTAATGAGACTTTTCCATCCCTTGGGTATTCCATATTGCCGGGTTCCCATACTTTTGTATAAAATATGGTAAATGATTGAAGATGATGTGCTGGATATGAAAACATATTAGTTAGAATGTTTTACACTCACATATTTGCACATAAGAGAGAATGAAATACACGATAATACCATGTAGTGAGTAATCTGGGTGTCTGTCCATGCTGTCTTGAATGATTTTTTTAGAAGGTTGAGATTTTCCTTGAACTTGTTCATATCACCTTGTGACCAGTCATCTTTGTCGCACATCAAAAATAGGATGTCTATTGATCGCCAAACCTCAGCCTTCGCGTTACGAGTAGTTGGTTCTTGGTCTTTGACTGCAATATGTAGCTTTTTCCAGCTCTGATACTCTACCTTGCTAACATAAGATGTGTTATATATTTTTCCATGTTTTGTTAGCTTCGGATCTCTTGTACCTCAGGGTTTAGATAAAAACCTCCGTGCCTTCACCCCACCGATGGATGGTTTGCATGGGACATCCTTCTCAGCAGTTGATCTCTTTTCATCCCGCTGAATTTTCACATTGCCACCATGAAGCCCCATATCCGACAGTACCATTTCTAAGCACTGCAGGGCTACTTGTCGTTCTGTCGAGTTCTTAATCTTACAAGCAAACCCGATGTATAAGTAGACCAATTTCTCCACAATTCTACAAAGGGCATGCATTGTACAAATGTGGACATTCACAAGTGGTATTTTCAAAACCGGTTGAAAAGCAGGATCCTCAATGTGACGTGTTGGAGCTTTTCTCCACCACTTTGGGTCCATGACCTTTGCAGGCTCCATGCAGAACAAACACGGCGACTTTGCCATTGCACCCATTCCACAATTATACATGCACTTTAATGTTTTGAGGTCACCTGCAAGATGCCACTGAACTTGAAAGTCTCCCCTTCCATCTAGACGTAGTACCTCTCCCTGGTTAGTCTGTCGATCAATCACCTCCGGAATATTAGTTCGATGGAACACCCAATATAGAATCTCATGATCTTCTCTCTTTACCTGCAACAAAAAATAAATGAGACTTAAGTAGATGTGAACATTTGAGCTTACCTGAGAATCTCGCTTACCTCAAACGCACCAAGCCACCATATGTTAGATTCTGATTGAACACTAAAATGTAAAGGATCATCACTGGGACACTTTGAGAGGGCTCTATTCATTACATTAATAGTAGCACGCTCTAGCTTTTTCTCTTTAACAAGCTCACACTCATCCAGTTTTAACACAAAATGTAATACCCCTCGTGTTCAAATGTGATGTTGTAAAACTCCACCATTCTCTTCTGTAATATCCGCAGGTCCATAAAAATATTATTGAACTCATCATATGCCATGTTTGCTCCATGGCCACTGTAAGTTGCTTTAATATGAAAGGGCTATCCAAGATAGTCTCCCTGTGCCTCGTTAAGCTGAAGCCTCTCTTTCCAAACACTTGAGGCTGATGGTAGAAGTTTGGATTTTATACCCTTCTTAACAAAGATGGATGAGACAGACTTTTGGATAGCCGAATATCCTCTTTTGCTTACACCAAGTGAATCAAGTGTGCCTTGTATCTCTTTTGCAGGCACTGAGTTCTCTGAAATAAAGCGGTCCACTACATTTTGTTGTAGGACCTTAAACTTCTTGTCATGTACTATATCTGCTGCCAAGCTTCTACTTATAAGTGGCTTCAATCTCTTTCCTATATTGGCTTTGGGGTCAATGTTTTCCTTGTCAGGATAGATTGAATCTCTACATGAAGACAATGCATAAGTAAATAACAGAAAATTTGCTTCACTAACACTATTTAGGCACATGAAAACAATGCATAACAAGAAAAAACAAAAAGATTACTTAACTAAGACAATGTAGCCAACCAAGAAGCATCACCTTAATGCTCGGATTCTTTTCTTGAGACCTCCTGATGCAACCTGCAATGTTTCAAGATTGCGCAATTTCTTCTTTCGGATACGACCACCCAAGATGGTGTCCTTCATTTGACAACTTCGCACCTTTCCTTTCAGTTCTTGTACCTCTGTTTTATGTTGCAAAATGGTAACCTGATCTGTAGAATGTAAATGTGAAAGGCGAACAATCTCACATTGTTGAGCTTGGAGAATGCTCTTGTAAGTTTCAGCTTCTCTTGTAAGAGATTTACAATAACCCAGAAGGCCCTTTTCTCCATCACCAGCAAAGGTCAATAAGCTTGTAGGATTGACAAACTGTGGAGACGCATTAGTCATTGGATTCTTAGGGTAGAGAGAGACTCTCGTCCAGATATCTATGTGTTTAGCTCCCTGAGCTCTGAGCGTGTCTATGGAAGCGGGAGGTATATGTGTGTTTGTTTTACTGCGCTTAATCAATGGTTGGCACTCATTGTCCAAATCAATGTGAAGGTGATATTTGGCTCGTTTCTGGGTAACATTTGTGCCATTTGAGGAGTGTGCCATTAGCCAAATGTGCAGGTTTAATGGAAAGTGAATAGCGGCTGCGCCTTCGTCCCTCCATGTTAGCCTCATTCCCTCCATATTGACGAGGTTCATTCAATGCAACTGAAAAGAGGATTATCCCTCAATCACTACGAACGAATGTTCAGAAGAGTAAGGAATCTACTTAAAGTACACTTTTTGAACTTTTACTATGAAAGACCCAGCTCTTTTATTTGCCATTTTTTCTAGAGAGAGAGTGCAATAATACATTTTCTTAGAAGGCCCTCCAAATGACCTCCGAAATTCCCTAATGAACTTTCTCTAACACCAAGTGTGAAGCTCACAAGATGATGACTACACATAAATCTCTCCTCTTGTATAGAGCATTGGGATGCTTGTGAGATGTTGGAGATGATTTACAAGAAGGAGAGGGGCCTAATTATGGGTTGGAGACCCCTCATTAAGATTATTGAAAATCCTAATTTACAAGCTAACAAATCAGCATTATGATTTTTTTTTAATATCAAAACATTGCGGGACTTCTTTGTCAGCTTGAGTCATGGATGTGGGCTCAAGAGAGCGCATTATTGATGGTAGATAAGATGAAAGTAAAGTTTAGAGAGAGAGAGTTTATTATATGTACATGTCTTGAGGGAAGGTGATTTTAAGAGTTGGGTTAATGGGTGTTTGTGATAGTAGGTTAGTAGTTAGTGTTATCAATCACTAAAAAAAGTTAGTAATATATTTACAACGGGTAAAATGATTTGAAGGATGAGAAAAGAGGGGTGAATGAGATGGGTGTACCCTTGAGATGGTGAATCCTTGAGGAACCTTGGACTCACTTGTACGTAGATTGTCGAAAGTGATAGTAGTTCACCATCTTCTTCTTTTTACACCGCTGCCAAATTCATTAAAACACCAGAAAGGGAATGAGGTTTTGTTGATAAAAAAACCCCATTTTGCAGAGATTTAGTATGGATAGGTTGCTGATTTTTATGCATTCTTGAAAGGGTAGAATAAAATTGTAATATGGGAATAATAGAAAGAGATATGGAGATGGTGGATGTAGATAGAGTTTCAAAAAAGAGGTATGGGTGTGAGAGGGGAGGCTAATGGTGAGGAGGGTGAGAAAAAACCATGAAATTTTCAATTTTGAGTGAGGAACAGAGAGAAATGAGTGTTTGTGTGGGTGTGTGGAAGTAGGAAAGGAGGTGAGAGAAGACTATGGATTACTTGTGAGAAAAGTGTCCAGACTAGGGTCCACCAAAAAACTCCTATCTCACCGGTGGTAGGTACAAAAATTATCAAACTTTTTAAGGTGATTATTCAGCTTTTGTTCCACATTTTGTCTTTTAATCACTATGTTAAATTTGGAGTGGAGATCTATATAAAAAATCCCACCAAAATGCCTATTTTTCTTCACAAAATAATATTCAATGGTCCCCCTTTTGTTGAATTTGCATAAGTCTCCAAAGGTGAGCCTCTCCTTGCATGAGAGCATGACCTAATAGATTCTTGAGGGTTTGCAAATATGCATGGAGTAGGATTATTTACAAATATGATAAATGGATATGATGAAAAAAACAGGTTAGTAAATAAACAATTTATGGAATCTAGAATAGTGTCAGCTATATATAATTATAAAATAAAATATATATATATATATATGAAAACATCGAAAATTAAATGAGGAGACCCTCATTTAATTTATTGATTTATGACTATTTACAAGAAGTAAGAAAGAATGTATGTAGGAAAATGGTAATGTACTAAACGGGAATGACTAGGTAAAAGATATCTTTGTGATTTCTCGGAGTGGGTTCACACCAAGATTTGGAGAGATTTGCATGAAAATATTTATTTATATATTAAAGAGTATGCACATTGGTAAGAAAAAATATGGTAATGTGAGTTTAACATACTTAGACAAATAACACACACCTAGGTGGAATATTTAAATAAATATCAAAATAATTATAATAAAAAATATATATATTTAATCCCTATATACAATGAAATATTTACACACAAATGGGCCATAATATATTTTTATTTTTGTTTTTATTTATTTTTTGGCTCAACTAGCCCAATTACTAACTAACTAAGGGTTTTAAGGAGATATGGAGAAAGTCCCCTAACTCACATATGCCTATGTACAATGAAAAGGTGAGGATTGCCACAGTGTTAAGGTGATTTTTCTTGGGTTAGGTGGCTCACTATGGCAGATACAAAGAGCCGAAAAATGCCTATCACTATGAGCAATGAGAAGATGGCATTATCAAAAAAATAAGCATCGAGAAAATTTGTAAAAATTTATCAAATGAGTACGTTGCATTTCACTTATAATGATCCAACAAAGATAAGCTGACAATTTATTTTTAAAGAGATGAATTACAATGTCTTACTTCTACAAAATTGCCCAAGAAATGCCTTGAATCGAGCAATCATTCTCCTTGTTATCCATCACGAGAATGAGAGGAAGATTTCCCCTCTATGCATACTGTAAACATGTGTGGAATGAATCATATATATGCCAATGAGGAGGGAGTTCCAAACTTTAGGCATTATCATTAATATTTTGAATTTGGATTTTGTAAGGTCATAAGCCTAGCTTTATGTATCTAAAAGGATACATGAAATTTATCATAATAACTTACCATAAAAAACCCTTCATATCTCTCACATAAGAGATAGAGATTCAAATCAACATAGCATGAGCATGCATCAAAAACACATCAAATAAATACTTCTTTTTGCATGAGCATGTCACTCCAATCACAAAAAACAAAAACCCTCTAAACTGTGTCTCAAGCACACATGTTCTAGCTAAATTTTGGCAACATCTCCTTTGTATAAGCTTGCATCTTTCAAAAATGGAAAAGAGAAGAAGAGATGCTTTTATCCACATATCAAAAGAAAAACTGGACTCATATCCATAACACTAATCACACAGTTTGTACCAAAACACACATTTGAGTGTCTGTATTTCTTTAATTTAAATAAAATGCCACAATATGCATTTGAAATAAAGTTTCTAAAATCCTCCAAATAATTTTAAAAATTTCTTTAAAGGTACTTTTAGAAACTAATTATATTATTTGTAAGAATATTCTTGAAGGATAACTACCATAAGCTCATGAAAAATATTGAGACCTAGGAAAAATAGTTGTAATTTCATGGCTATTCATTACTACAAGTTTTAACAAGAGAAAATTGCTTCAAGGGTGTAATAAAGTATGTTAAGTTTCAATTTAAGTATCTGCAAACTCATTTCTATACTTGTTTTTGACAAAATTGAAATCTCGAGGCTAACTATTGGGATATGAGGTTTGAATGGAAATTTTGTCGCTATAGAGGCATATAGTTGCTTTATAAGTGTTATGAAAATGTGAATTACATAATGTCTTTTTTTTTTTCTTTGCAAAGCTCACAATTGTGAGTGGATAGTATTAAGAACATCATAAATTTACACCAACCTTGAGCTTAGACTGAGCCTTGAGGATCAAAGGATTACAAGGTTTTTGCTTGACAAAGAAACCACAACTACTCCTAGGCTTTACTTATTACAAGATGTCATCATGACATGTATTGTTCTAGACCAGTCCTTTGAGGCTTGTTTACCTCCGATCATGTGGATCGTCACTCTGCTCTCTTGTATGATTTCACAAAAGCTTGCCACAGCCATATCCCCCTCAAACACGCGGCGGTTCCCTGCTTGCCAAATATGGTGAAAAAAGTAGTACCTGATTATTTGAGTGCAGACAAGAAGAGCAGGACTTCCTAACCTGTTACTACCAAAGAACAAATCAGTCTTGAAGAACTTAATTTACCATGTCTTTTGAATCCACTTGCATATTTTCCCAGCCATGCCTCTGAAAATGTGAATTACATAATGTCTTTTATTTTTTAACCACCTTGGATATTTATTTGGTGAGAAATATGATATGATGTGTGTTAAGAGATGAGTACTTGTACCTCTACTTCTATAATAAAGAGAAACCTCTAGTTAGCTCTTAGTTAATAGAAAACCCTTTTTAAACCATGCAAACACTATTTTAAATAAACCCGAAGTGGAATGTACCTCTTTTTTTGAGTTTTCTTTTCAAATTAAATGATGGAATCAAGTACATGCACGAGGGAGGACCTTACTCATGCATGGGGGTAGATTGGACCCAACCCCTCATCACATCATCCTATTTGTCACCATCTTTGTGTACATTCTTTGGTTATAGTTATTTTTGTATCTATATATCATTGCAGATAGTGGTGTACCAAAGCATAGCCTTGCAATGAAAGGTGAATTTGGACGATAGCAAACCACTTGCAAGACCCCCATTGAACTTGAGCATTGATTGCAATGTCTTGAAAGAAGAAACATGCATAAAAAGATTGATTTTGCAAGTGAAAGCTTCTTCAAGGTGAAATGTTTTGTGAAAAAGCATCAAAACTCCACCCACTTGGAATGAATTTTAAGGTACTAGTAAAGGAGTCAATTTTTACCTTTGCAAATTTAACTCAAGGATCTCACTGTGTTTGGAATGATTTTACTAATGTTCAATAGGATAACTTTTCCCAAAACATAGAGAGATTTTGGTAAATTTTGTTAAATATATAAATTTACTGAAGAAGTTTTTGACGACATGCTTTAACAAAAATACAAAGATGGACATTTTTTGTCATCAATACAATTTTAATATTGATTATTCATACACACACAATGACTTTGAAAAAGTATGAATAAATAAATATGTTGTAATGTTTCCATCAATTTCTCTCACACAAGCGTATGTGATTGCATCTTTCCAAAAACAAATTTCACAAATTGTTTGTGCCACAATATGTATTGGGTACCTAAACCATTCATTGGCTTGATATGAAACATGAGGCACGTTAAATTGTGTTTACTTGGATTTATGCCAATGAGTAAAATGTCTTTATGGAAGGCCTCAAGGATTTCTCTTGATTTTGCCCGTTTCCTCAGGGCCTTGACAAAAGCCATTGATGGATTTCATTGTAGAACTTTCTCTCACTTTAAGACGTGATATGGACAACAGTTTAAAAAATATAGAAAATTGACATGTTTCATTGCATGCAGTAAAACATTGAATACAACAAACGATGCAAAGCCTTTGTGAATTAAAAAATGGTTTTTATTTTTAATCCACCATGAAAATTCCGTTGGAGAGAAATATGATCAACTGTGTAGATGTGTGTTGTTAGAGGAGTAGATGTGGATATGAGGACTTGTTTACTTCGAGCTGTCTCTAATTTGAGGCACGTCACTTTGTGTTTACTTGAACTGATGTCAATGAGTATAATGTGCTTATGGGAAGCCCCAAGGATTTATCATGACTTTGCCTATTTCTTGTTACCATATATGTGGTAGTGATGTGTGTGAATACACTTAGGACTGCCGCGCATTTTTTTCGTCACTAGGAGGTTTTTCCCCCCGTGCGTTGTATATACGTCCATCATTCTAGAGCTATCTTATCTTTCTATTGCGCACTAAGCAGCAATACACTCTTTACTGTGTGTCTTGATCTTCTTCATCTTCTACAAGCTATGTGTGCATCCTTGCACCCTAATTCCAACAATTGGTATCAGAGCAGGTTACGTCCTCCTGGGCATTGTCGCCAGCATCAACCTACTCAATTTCTCCAATTTGGATGAGCTCTGGTGAGCCCCTGTAGGTCAATTTTTACTTTGATTCAGACTCATTTTGGTCTCCATTTCTACTACAGGCAACAGTACTGAGTAGGCAAATTTGTCCTTTTTTGTAGAATTTTTATTAGTGCATTTTTTTGCATGACAGGCAACTCAAAAATTTGGATGATAAGGCTGTTAAATGCAGTTTTGTTGGTACAATATTGAAAGCAAAGATTATAGGTTATACCATCCACAAAAAAAAATGTATCTTGATTTCACAAGATGTTGTGTTTGTGGAAGATTCTGTTCAATATTTGTTATCGTGTAACAAAGACAATATTGTAAGCTCACATGAGATTAACCCACTTTGTTGCCTCTTTTCAATGGTGGAAACGTGGATGTGAACTCCAATGAGGCAAATGTACAACCTATGGGGGTTTCTGAAAATGTTACGGATCAGCCTATTACTGATGTGGATAGACATGATGTACTTGATGTGGAAAGGGTTGAGAATGAGGACGCTAGAGGTATGGCAAAATGGCTAGTGCATATTTTGCATGATAGTAAAGTGGATGCACCTATGTCCCCAAGGATTTCTTGGCCTTGACAAGAGTTATCCATGGATTTTGTTGTAGGTTTTTCTCTCACATCAATGGCCCTGTACAACTATTGATAGATATATAAAAATGATATATTTCATTGTAGGCAATTTAACATTGACGAAAACAAAAGCTGCAAAACTTTTTTGAATTATGAAATGGTTTCTTTGTCATAACATTAAGTGTAGCTTAAATGCCACAGTAGCAAGAGAGATATGGTCTTTAAGCACAATTTTTAATCCACCTTGGATACTCGGTTGGTGGGAAATATTATCTAATGTGTGGTTGATTTGTGTTTCTAGAGGAGTAGATGTGGACATGAGCATTCATTTACTTTTGACTACCTCTGCTTTTACAATAAAAAGTAAAGTCTAGTCAGCTCTTACTTTGTAGGAATGGTAGTTTATTTCTTACCCAAAGTGGAATGTACCTTTGTGAGTCAACTAAGAAAATCAAGTACATGCACGAGGAAGGACCTTACTCTAATGAATTTGTATGTGATTGCATCTTTTTGACAATTGGTTTTACAAGAATTGCATATGCCATCATATATGGGTCATAAGGGTGTTTGAACCACGTTGTGTCTACTTTCATTTATGTGAGTGAGTAAAATGTGCTCACGGGAAGGCCCAAGGAATTATTTTACTCACTGGAAGCCCCAAGGAATTCTCATGACTTTGCCTATTTCTTCTAGGCCTTGAAAAGAGTTATCCATGGATTTCATTGTAGGTTTTTCTCTCACATCATGGCCTAATATAGACAGGTATTGATAGATTAGAAAAATGATGTGTTTCATTGCATGCAATAAAACATTGACCACACCAAAAGATGTAAAGCTTTTGCGAATTAAAGTATGGTTTTCATTTTAAACTCCACCTCAGACCTTCCATTGGTGAGAAATATGATTGAATGTGATATTGATGTTGACGTGTGTTGTCAGAGGAGTAGATGTGGGTATGAGGACTCAATTACTTCAAGCTGTCTCTACTTCGAGGCATGTCACTTTGTGTCTACTTGCATTTATGTCAGCGAGTAAAATGTGCTCATGGGAAGCCCCAAGGATTTCTCATGACTTTACCTATTTCTTCTTGGCCGTGACACTACACCAAAAAATGCAAAGCTTTTGTGAATTAAAGAACAATTTTCATTTTAATCCACCTTTGATATTCCATTGGTGAGAAACAGGATCTTATATGTGATTGATGTGCATTGGCAAAGGAGTAGATGTGGATATGATAACTTTTTTACTTTGGGTGGTCTCTACTTCTACAATAACGAGCAAAGTCTATTTAGCTCTTGTTCAACCCTTAATTCGTTGAAAAACCCTCTTAAATTGTGCAAAATCTATTTTAAATATAGTGATTTATTTTTTACCCAAAGTGGAAGGTACCTTTGTTTCCTAACTTGCTTTTTGAGTTACCTAAGGAAATCAACAAGTACATGCATGAGGAAGGAGCTCACTCATACATGCGGCAAGATTAGACTCGATTTGTGCACATCGTCTTCTTTCTTTGTAGCTCTGTATGCATTCACTATGAACTATATTGTCTCTCTATATGGGCCATGCACATCAGTAAGGGAACAAATCTTCTTTTTAGCATCATTATAATTTTATTTTTTTTGATATAAAGATGAAGATTTAAGCATATTTAGCTCAACTTGTATACCTTCTTCATCAATCCCATCATCATGCTTTTGTTGAAATTTTCTTGATATAAAGATGAAGATTTAACACTAGTTTGGTACCAAAACAAAACACTTTAAGTGTTCTTTTTAACAACTTTAAATTAAATGCTACTTGCATTAAACGATTTATTTAAGAAAACCCTCTTGATATGCTTAAATATGTTAGCTAGAGGGTCTTTAAAAAATATAACCTTGCATTTTAGAATCTATCATGATCAAGAACTATACTCATCAAGTTGACCACCATAAGACTGCGATTGACGCTTTGAAAAAATTGCCTATGAGCTCAAGAAAAAATGAAGCGACCTTGTAGAAAGCTTTAGGTGACTTTTCCACAATTTTGCTATAGATAATTGAAAGTTTCATATGCAAAAAAAAAGACTTTGGAGTATATAAAATAATGGAAAGTTCCATGTGTTTTGATATGGTCATTTTAAGCATATCATTGTATACAAAGAAAAATATGTTCCTGATGTATTTGTGAGTTTTAGAAAGTGATACATTGCTTGACCTTTCCATTGAGCACTCAAGGTGGCAAGTAGAAGGGCTTTGGTATGCAAGAATTATTGGATCATTGTAAATATTCAAAATTGCATAAGAGAAAACTTTCATGTTTTCATTCTTGAGACATAAGCATTCAAAACCTCAAATAATATCAAACTTTCTATGTAGATCAACTAATTGTATCAAAGTACGTGGTACATACACAATTGGGGTGTCTAAAACCTTGATTTCAATGTTATTATGGAGAACGCAAGATTTTCAAGAGTTTTTGCACGATAAAGAATTCAAGATAGAGTTCAAACAACGAGATTTAAATTGAGTTAGGAAGCCCTTAAAATACTTAGTTTCTTGGTTTAAACATATAAAGTCATTTGTAGTTGTCAAATTGCATTAGAACAATACCAATTTCATGAAGAGACCTTTGGAAGACCAAAATTATGCTCTTATTCAGCATGTGCTCAAGTATGAAATTATGTCTATAGCTTGCATGTGACTTGAAAACTTATCTTTGAAGTACATTCCATTGTTTTGTAACACTAAATGCTAATACTTGGCTTTTATAAACATAAAAAAGGCCATCTCTACAAAAAGATATAATCATTTTATGAAATTTTGGCAAAACAGCTTGAAATTTCACTAAAATTTACGTCTTAGAACTTACCAAAATTCTCTCCATACAAATTGTATTTTGATATGCAGAAAAATCGAGTGTTTTCTTTCCTTCATAACCAATCTATGGTAGAAGCAAGGTGCTAAAAAATTCTTTTTAGCTTGACAAATAAATTGCCAAAACTTGGTAGAAAAACAGGACACTTAAGTGTCCAATTACAGAACTAGTGTTAAGCATATTCATCTTAGCTTGTATACCTTTTTTTATCAATCCTGTCTTCATACTTTTTTGAGGTGCATGCCACCATGCCATATTGAATCCATAGTGACTCGAGTGGTAAGCCTTCAAAGGGAATTCTTTCTATAACAATCTTAATTGTTAATAAAGCACTTGAAATGAATTCCAATTGTGTGGAGCTTTTTTGAATTTCTCCACCATTAATATAATTAGTTGACATTTATTCTTGTCATGCTAAAAAAACCTCTTCAAAGACTTAACCATGAAAAATGAATGGGCCAAAATACCCTTTTTCTTACCATCATTTTTAAAGAAGGTGAAAGAGCAATGGTCATGTTTGATTACTCGATAGGCCGTTGATGCTTGAAGGTGGTATTTAGAATAATTTGCAAGCCTTTGAGCTTCATCATCATGATTGGAAGCAATTTCTTTACAAAAGGGTCTCAAGAGCATTACATTGACCTTTTTTGGTGCTTCAATAATTCCAACAAGAGGTCTAGAGGAGGTGACCGTAATACTTTTTTTGAGGATCCTGTACGATTATCACCCAAAGAATCGTCATTTATGTATAGTTCTCTTGGTCAGTATAAACAACTGTGGTGAAAATGTGTGTGAAAACACTTGCCTTTTTATCTTGGTGTGGTGAGTCAAGCCTACTTTCTTGCAAGAGTTTCATATAGATTCCTATGCATGTAATGCCAATGGTACCTTTGAGCCCTAAGATATGCCAAGCTCTATGCCTTGCTCGTGAGACTTGATTGGTGCAACATGGCAATGATGTAGAGAGGGTGTGCATATAAGTAGTATGCTATCATTGACCTTTTCTTTTTGTGTTGAGCTTTGATACCCCTGTTGCACATGGTGATACATAGATACGAGTGACATTACATAGTCATCACATAGGGAGTATGATTGATGAGCGAGAGAGATGACATAAAGCTACACACAAAATAGATTGGGTCTAATCCACTCCCTTACACAAGTTAGCTCCTCTCTTGTGCATATACTTGATTGTATGAATTAAATAGAAGCAAGTTATAAAAGAAATGTACTCCACTTTGAGTAAAAATAGTATGAGCTTTAAAATCCATAGAGTTCACATGGTTCAAGAGAGGGGCTCCACCATGAAACTACATAAAGTTTGCATAGTCTAAACTCATACAAGCTAATTATTAAATCTCCTACATAGTATAAAGGTGTATGTAACCCCACATGATTGAGTTTTTGTAGTTTGCTTTTACTGATCGTCTAATAAAAACAATCAACACATTCAATCCTTAATAAGACTAATTTAACATCCTAGGTGGATTAAAATACCAAAACCATTCAATTTTCATTTTCATAATACAACCCTTATGTGAAGATTTTTGTTCATATTGTCTTTAGTGATGACTCCTTATTATGCTATGCTCAGTCTATCATGTAGGCTCAAGTGGGTTGCTTTTGATACATGGTTGTTGATGATCCCCCACGCAATTATACTGGAAAGCAGCAACCGTTCTATTTCAAAATCCCAATCCTTTTCTTTGTATTTGTTGTTTTTTAATTATGCTCATGTGCAAATCAACTACTTTAAAGTAAGATGGTGCAAATGGAGGTTGTGGGCCAACTTCGTCCAATTTTTACAAGCAACATTTTCTTCATGCTTTTTTTTGCACGGTAAAGAGAGAAACCACCATCTCTTTGTATTATTGATTAATAATATCAATTTTTGAGCAATTTTCCCTCAATGATTTTAAATATGTCTTGAGACTTTTGCATTTCTTTTGTCACAAGTATATTTTTAGTGTATGTCTCTCATTTTTGGATATCTGGGAACGATGCATACGTATTGGAGTAAGCCTATAGCTTACACTCACAATGAGAACAAACCCTTAAGTCAAGCATGCACCTTTTATGTGCATAGTCACAATTTTCTTGTGGAACCTATAAGCCTCACACACATACTACTCATTCTCTAAACACATGCTACACACTTGATGGTCACATTCTCCTTGTGGTATCTCACATGACCCTTGCCATTTCCACTTGTGGTGCATATCCATCCAATAATTGATTTCACATCTCCTAGCATGCTACACGCTTGATAGCCACATGCTACTTGTGGTATCTCACATGACCCTTGCCATTTCCACTTATGGTTCATATCCATCCAATAATTGATTTCACATCTCCTAACATGAGTGTATAAATGGTCACTATCCAAAGCTTGTAAACTCTCTATCATTCTAATTAATCAAGCAAATTTATTTCCTATTGTATTGAGTACATTATCTCTAATCTACTTGTTCCTAATTGTTGTGAACATCTTATTATGGTGAAAGCCTCGTTGATCTATCCACCATAGGCATTATATGTATTATTAGAATTTAGAGCTAATATGTAATTAGTATCTTCTAATTACATTGGATAGATCCCTATGCTAGGTTTAGTGCTCTCTCTGTCTGTCTGTCTCTCTCTCAACACTAAATTGATTCATAACTCTTCAAAAGTAGGTTAATTAACTTCAAACTTAATTATCTCTCTCTTTGGATTTGGATGCGTCTACATGGCCATCTCCCTCATCAAGTGATTAAAGCCAATTGAGATAGAGCACTAGATTGTGTATCAATTAAAGCTAATTATCTCTCTCTCTAGATTTGTGGTGCGTCTAAATGGCCACATCCCTAACCAAGTGATTAAAGCCAAATGGGATCGAGCACTAGATTGTGTGTTGATTAGAGAAAATTGGGATTGAGCACTAGATTGTATGTAGTTTTCAATAATTTTTTGTTTGTGCACAATTACTTTAACGTTCTTTGATTGCATTTTGACGCTTGCATAATGTTCATAAGCTTTAACACTTATACATACGCCAACAAACCATAGTCAATTGTGAAAGCATTTTCAAACGAGCTTTTGAGCACTTCATTTGGAGTTAATTTGTTCACTCAATTAATTAAGAAGTTTAAGTAATCGATGTACAAGCCTTAGTGTTTCACTCTCTATTGCTGATACCCTAGCTCGTAGCCTCGTCATCACCGTTCACTCCTAAAGTCAACTCACCTCGTCGCCTTGCTCGTCCTCAACAAGCCACGGCACAATCACCTGTTGCCCTGTACTAGGATGCTCTTGGTCACTCGCTCATCACCTGCACGTTGTAAGTCAACTACTGCTTGCCAAGGTTCCTGACTAGCCTCCACACAAAGTACTATTTATTCGTTGCAATTAGTCACCACGCTACCTCATTGGAGCCCATGCTATCCACTATTCATGTGCTTTGTCACACCTGTATATGCAATTTTTGGCTTATTGGGAATATTTATTAAAACTCATATTTTGTTAATCCCAAGTCTCCACAACTGTTAAATCACTCGGTTTGAACATCATCCCCATTGGTGCTATACAAGGTATTAAACCCGAGCTCTCATAGCTCTCCTTTATTATTCGAACTATCCCATGGCACAACCACATTTTTGTTTGGTACTAAGGCCTCGTCTCCAAGGTACCAAAAGGACACTCAAAGTGCATTCGAAGTAGCAGAGAAACAATATCTTTCAAAAGCATTTCAGCATGAGCACAAGTTTTAGAGATATTTGTAATGTATATAATGACTTGAGTCATCAAAACTCCTATAAGCAAGTGACACCATTTATGCTATGTATAGATCATACCTAAATTTTGACATTGTCAAGGGTTATAAACAACCCCACCGTAACCGGTGATCTAGGTTGAAAACCATATAAAAGCATAAACGGACTAAACCCTATAGTCATATGCTTTGAACTATTATAAGAAAATTCCAATATAGGCAAGTAGTCTTCCCAATTGGTTTGCTTCTTGCTAATGTATGCTCGTAGCATATTCTTTAGCACTTGATCGACCCTTTCGGTTTGGCCATCCGTTTGTGGATGATCAACCGTACTAAAATTAAGTGTAGTTTCCAACTTTTGGAACACAGCTCTCCAAAAGTGATTATCGAGCTTTCGATCTCTGTCACTAATGATACTAGCTAGAAGACCATATAATATTTATATATATATATATATATATATATATATATATATATATATATATATATATATAAATAGCCGTGCTAATTTCGTCTTAACCATAGTCTTAGTGGGAATGAATCGACATATTTGTTAGACGGTCTACAATTACCCATATGGCATCATGGCCACGATTTGTATTAGGTAGTCCTACTACAAAATCCATAGAGATACTCTCCCACTTACCTTGTGGAATGTCTTAAGAATGTAAAATGCCACCTACCTTGAGACACTCTGCCTTATTATCTTGGCACTATTGGTAGTTTAGTACGTACTCTTGAACATCATTATGTAGGCTGACAAATAAAGTTTCCGTCGAACTAAGGCATACGTCTTACGAATACCTAAATGATCAGCACTTGGACTATCATGACGCTCAAATAATATTTGACGCCTAGTGTCTGAGTCCTTTGGCACACATACTCTACCCTTGTGGAGTAAGTAGCCATCGTCAAAATGAAAATATTCTTCCATCGCTTAAGCTCGTCCTGAATAGGGGTGGAGCTCTGTGTGTTGGAGTTTTTATCTGCACGTACAGAAACATGTTGATCTGGCCATGCAGAGACATGTGAGTATAAGGGATCCCTTCTTAGGCCTTGCCTTTAAGAGATAAACTTGTTTCCACAGCTGTCTTAATATCTGGGGTATATCTCAACCTATGAATATCACTCCATTTATGTAAGAACGTATTGGTTGCATCCTTGTTGCGAGCCTCATGGACTCCTTGAGTCGTGTGAACGTGGGTTCCTTGAACTGTGCGTTTCCAGCTTGGGCTCCTTGAGCCATTTGTAAACTCATAAATGTCATAAGTAGCTTAGTAAGGTTTTGTAACATTAGCATTTAATGCAGAGAGTGCATTCAAGTACGCTTTGGCGATTTTTCAAAGTCTTGAAAGCAGCCATATCTACAAGTCTATGCTCTCCTAGATAATCATCGTCGTGCATATTAGTGGCAACAGCGCCCGGGGTTATCGGATTTTGATGTGTGTGCTGGGATATCCTTCCCAGCCATGGTAAACACACGCTAATGTAGAGAGAGAGAAAAAAAACCGTCAACTTGTACCTTGTAAAGCTTGAAGTTGTTGTGTTTTTTTCTGTTCGACGACTTTTACGTTGCTGCATGCGAACTTCGCCTTGCGAAAATTGTAACGCTTCACGTCTTATTTTTCTACCTTCGTTGGTTTTTCACAAAAACCCATCGTTTTTGTGAAGGCTTTTGTTCATTTGTAAAGCTTCTTTCTTGATTAAAGAGAATTTTGGAAAGAAATTTTCCATTCTCTAAGGAGTAAAAAAGATGGGTTAAACTACTTCCTTGAAGTTTGTAGCTTTACTTTCCTTTTAGCTTTCTTTGTCAACTCAAGTAACTATCTTTCCTTGTTGTATACAAGAAGTCTCAATAGCTTGAACTATAGGGTGTTGGCCTCTAACCCTTATGAGGTGGGATCAACCCTCCTTCATCCAAGAGTTTAGAGGGCCTTCCTATGTGCGTAGCCAACGGTGCCAATGGAGCCTCATTGTCGTCGAGTTGTCGATAGAATTTTCCTTGGTCGTCCGTCTCAGACGGCATTCGGATTGTCGATCGAGTTTGCCTTGGTCGTTTGCCTTAGACGGCAACGATCGTAGACGGCTACTGTGCTCGTTGTTTGTTCCCTTTTGCTGCGCCATGGACCGTCATCCTCTCCGTCTATTGCTTACGGATCGTGAGAGAGGAGATGTGCGCCGCATGCACATGCAACCCGCTCTTTCCCTTTTTTTTAAAACCTCGATGGAGAGTAATGTAGTGTGCTAGTTTCCACCCAACCATGCTATCTTATAACCTCCCCCTAACATACACATTGTCTGGTTGTACCGGTGGCCTTACTCGTAGGACCCATATCCTTACATCGACGTTATGGTTATACTTTTGAAAACACTTAACCATGCTATCTTATAACCTCCCTGTAGCGTACACACTGTCCGACCGTGCCAGTAGCCTTGTCTACAGGACCTGTGTCTTTACATCACGTTATGGTTATGCTTTTGGAAACTTGTCATGTTTATGGTTTTGATTTTATAGTTTTGTTATGCTTACAATTTTGCTCATCTGTACTGAATGTACTTCTCGTTCTTCAACGTAAAAATGTAGGTGGAGTGTGGTTGCTTTTGCACTCTTTCTTTGGGCTGAGAGGGTTGGTTCATGGTGTTGCAGTACATGCAACATCAGTTATCAATCCTCTTTGTCCAATTTTTTTTTGCAAATTCTAACGTCGGTGCAAGAGTCGAAATACGTGTCAAAATTGTTCTCAAAATCAGCGTCAAAATTTATCATCGAAATCAACATCGATATACGTGCAGAAATCACCGTTGAAATATTATTTTTATTTCAACGATTATTTAAATGTATATACCGACGCTTATATCATTGTGTATTCCTATGAACAATATAACGTCTATACCGACGATACAATGCCATTGTTTATACCGACGCTTTTTATGTTTAAAACAAACTTTTTGCCATCGGTACGCTTGCCGATATTCATGCGACGTGTTGTGGTGGGACAATAATAAACTACTCTCTCTCTCTCTCTCTCTCTCTCTCTCTCTCTCTCATGTGTGCACACGCACATACATATATAGTATGCACAAAGAGAGCACATGAGGGCATATTATGGACTAATGAACCCACATTGGGTATTCTCTTCTTCTCCTTTGCAATATTCTCCCACTTTGTTTATAGGCGCATGCTCGTCAACAAACTTTTAACTTTTCATCTATAAAATTTTGCAAAATTGTTGTATAGCTCATTTAGGGCTGTAAGCCAACTCATGTTTAGTTTACGTGGTGAACAACGTTAGCAACTCCCTGTGAGATTCCCTGAAGCTGATCAGGGAGGCAACATGAATAAGGGTGGCTTCACTTTCATGCTCCAAAACAACTTACTCTTGCTTGAACTACATTGTTTGGAGTTCCTTTTGGGAGTTCCAAACACTGTTGATTCTTAATAAAGGATATGATATAACATTTCCAAAATTGCTCGGGCTCGGGCACTGCCTAATGCCATGTGCCTTTGCAACAAGTTCAACTTTGTATGCACACCAAGAGGTCCATAGTAGGGTGGGAATTGCAGTTCAATGGTGATGAAAGAATGGGGTTATGCTTACAGGTGAGTTTTTCCAGCCTCTCTTGTTTTGCTAAAAATGAGCAAAACTTGGGGCATGTTATCTATAACAATGCTCCTCAACACTTTGTGCAAGGAGGGTTGAGGTTAGACGGTAAGCCAATTTAGAGAAAAGCCTCAAAATGTTGGAGTGAAGCTTGCAAGAGTGAAGGTGGCCTGAGGGCCTGGTTGGATGTAGACAAACATCGCAGATTGACGAGGGGCGAGAGACTGAGGAAATGTGTAAAGGTTAGAGGAAGCTGAGAGCTTGTAAATGCCGTAGACCGCCCCTGTAAGGCCTCGACTGGCCAGTTTTATGTTAGACAGCTTGCCCCGCGAGACGTTGGTTACTTTTACCAAATAGCGACGGTATATCTTGTTGCTTTGAGTCCAAGATGAGGTGAGTACCTGTTGGAATGCAACATTGGCTGAAGCCTTACCTGAAAAGCATGTCCAAAAAAAAGATAAGCATTTGAACATATACCTTCCCTTCCCTAATATTTGTTACTCACTCTCTGTACCTGCATTGTATTTAAGAGAGCTTGTACCAAGAGGTCGAGAAGAGGGACGTGCAATACGCTTCCGAATGTATCGGGCTCGGGGCTTGTAGGAGGGCTTTCTACTGGGGGTGTAGTGTCGCCGTGCCGGAACTTTCTTAGGGATTGGGCGTGTGTAAGGGCGACGAGGTGCAGGCCTCCTGGGAGGAGTTCTGTATCGGCGTCCAGGCTGTTGAGGAGGCGGTCTACCCCCGGCAAGGCGAGCAAGGATTCCAACAAGAGGACCGTTGGTGGAGGTAGTGGGCTCTGATTGCTCATAATTCTTCCGATCATCAGAATATTGGTCACCTGCACCAGGTCCACCCACTAGTGCCCCCACTAACACATTGGGATCTGCAGCGCCACTCCCATACCATGTGTCATATCCCCCTTTGCACGTAACAAAGCTTGGGTTTTTCTTGTAGGACACAATGGACGCCCCTCGGTGATGCACATGCTTGGGGTAGTTGGCCCCATACCCAACCATGTAGCTCATGCCCAAGGGGTTTTTGCCCAATATGTAATCTATCTGTGATTGGGCCAAACTTAGAAGCTCTGAGGGTGATACTGTGCCACTCGGACACTGCAATTGCTTCCCTGCTGCTGATAGATAATCAGAGTAAACGCTGAGAGAAAACGATGCCGATGTCACATATTGCATATTGTTCCAACGTCTTGTGAAAAGCAAACCGCCTGCATTCACCAGAGCAAAATATGAATGATGTCTACATGCTTGCTAAAAATGGTAGGGTGCTTAAGGCACATTCAAATTGCCTGGTGTTATTTGGGCATTGTTGTCGCCTGCGTTCTTCCTTAGAAGATAACACAGGTAGAATTCGGCACCACGCTGGTATTGTTGCAATGCCCCTGCATCCGCCCTGTATGCCTTTCCCTCGAAAAGGAGCTGAAGCACAATAGAAACATGAAATCCATGTCATATTCTCAAGCATCAGGAAGAAACGAGGGGATGGCAGCAGATTACAACAGTTGAGCAAAATGCAAACGGCTATGCAGCTATGAAGCCAGTAGCTATGTTCAGGCAGCATTGGCTGAACCTAGTGCTCCATTAAATTGTCTGCTAGATATTGATTCGAAGGGCAAAAAACGACCTTTGATACCAGAATTTGAACTCCGGCGAATTTCACATCCCAACTCAGTTCCTTCATGTTCCAGCCCGTCCCACCCATAGAATAAGCATTCTTAGCTACATAGTCCAAATAGGTTTGCTCGCCCGTGGCCTGGTACAGCCAGATTGCAGCCCAGAGAAGCTCATCCTGCCAATCACCAGAGGTGAGAAATGAATCAGATCGATCATAACATCTGCGTAGCAATAAAGGCGAGCATGAGAAATGCCTTACATTGTATCCACTGACAGACTGGTAAAAAGCTTTGACGTTGTATATGCTGTCGTCGTACTTGCCCTTGTAGGTGTCAGAAAATGTGAAGAGCTGAAAAAAAGTGCTTGAAAATGAGGGCATATGCATGCACATGTGGAGAATGGGCATGGAGGAAAGAGGATTACCTGTCTGGCATGTTGAAGAAGGGTAGAAGAGTAAGCTGGGTTTTGATTCTTGAAGGCGAGAGAGGCAGCAGCCATGGCAGCGGCCGTCTCGCCAGCTTGGTCAGAGCCAGGGTGTGAGGCATCGAGACGATAAGCTTGCCGGGGCGTCGTCATGTCCTCGGAACGTTGCCAGCAATTGTGATCTGAGTCACCGTCGCCCACCTGTGTAATGCATTTTTTTGTTTTTTTTTCCAAAACTCACAATTGTGAGTGAATTATATTAATCAACCCAAAAAATTACAATGTCTTGTCATGCTCGTGTTGAGCCATGACATCATCCAGGGACCATAATTACATCGGCAGCGATCCCAACCAACCTGTGTAATGCATTTGATTTAAGAAGAGTCCTCGAGAAGGGGAAGAAAGGGCTACTCTTCATTTCAGAGGGTCATTCCCATTTGGTATGCCATGTCCTATTCCTTCGAAGCAGTGTTCGGGAAAAATCATTTTGACATACAAAATGCCCTTTAGGATAGATTCAAAGAGGAAATTCTTCAAAATGATTGGCATTTCTTACAATTTAACTCTATTTTCTTGAATTTTCCAAGCGGATTTTCTCCTTCTCCTCCTAGCTGTTTTGATTTTTTAATCAGCTCAAGGCTGAGTTGAGGCACACATTTCCCGAACACTGCTTCGAAGAGCCAATCTACTACGATTGTATAGCAAATTACATACATTGAAGAGGACAATATTCCTTATCTATGGACTCCTTGTTGCCTATAAAAGAGAAGCTACAATGATTGAAACATCCTCCATTTTCTACACCCAACATATTTCCTTGAGGGCTCTCTTCCATCTTCCACATTAGTGGTGATATGAGCTTGGAGCTCCCTCTTTGGAGAGCCCTCTGTGATCACCTTTAAAGGCATACGGGGAAGATTCTTAATCTGCACCATTTTGAGGCTTCCAATCTTTGCATTTTCTCCAATTTGACATCAGCTTCTTCAACGGCCTTAATACAAACATGCTAATCAATGAAATGCCATCCTTTCAACAAGCAATTGAGCCACATCCATGCTAAACAAGTTGCTCCTATGGCTTTTCCAAATCCTCTCCAACTCGCATCATTGCAAAAGTATGTGCGTAACAAGTGTTGTCAAGGGTCATCTTGTCGAGATGTTGTCTCATCCGAGTATGTGAACTTGTAATACATATTGTGCTAATGTGTGAAATGTGCAAATATGCTTTGCAAATGAGATGATTGGTCCAAAAATCAATCACAATTTTAAATAGATCATTGAATATGATTAAGCAAAGCATCACTGCTTAAAAATGGGTTTTGGAACCTCAAATTTAAGGGAAAAGTAGAGCAATGACAAGGATTTACACAAAAAATTAAGTCATTTGATGAAACATATAGCTATATTACCACCTGCAATTTGACCTGATGTACATTACATACAAACTTTGTCTCAATATATGTATATATCACCTAAGTTTTATTCAAAGAAGGTGGAGTTAATTTCTTGAATATTGGATAATCCCACTAAACCTTGAAGCATCATGACCTTGAGCTTATAAGCTATGAGATCGATGAGTTTGGTCTCTTGGAAACATTCTATCCTTCTCTCACTTGATTGTTTCTATTGAGAAATTTGAATGACATGTAGGGTAAAAGTCCCGAAGAACATGTCCTGAAAAACACCGGACGCCTTTTGTTTGACTCTGCTCTATTTTATATATTCAGGTGTCATGATGGGGTTAGCATGGGATATGAGGAGATTTTGACAAGGACGTACTTTCTTTTCATATCAATTTCATTCAAAGTCATTCCTTAAAGTGGAAGATTTAATTACCCGAGTTCGAATTTCCCTCAATTTAATTGGCACTACCCAAGTTTGAATTTCCCTCTACTCACACTTATGATTTGAGCATCTTAACTTTCCTCCTTTACCCCAGGGATCATTTATTGGTATTCTAGCCCTATTATAGCAATGGAGCTTCCACTTTCTTGTTGCACGTGTTACTACTAAATGTTATATACTTTGTACAATATTGCAATATAACGTACGAGTCTCTTAGTTAGACCTAATTATTATCCTAAAAAAATAGATCCATAAAGCAATGCATGTGTGGTCATAATCAGCTATTCTACTTCATGTTCCCAACTTGTTATGAACAATGGGAGTATTATTACTCTCCCTCTCCCAATCTCTTAGTCTGTAAATCCAAAAGGAAATAGATAGGTAATATTGTACCTCGGCCCAGAGGACGTTGGGTTCAGGGTGAGCTTTGATGAAGTAATCCGTGCCCCAACGCAAGGCATCCAAAGCATAACCGAGTTGATTGTTGGCAGAGAGGGCTTGATTGTATTGGATGATACCCCAAGCCAACATGGTCATGCTATAGGCCATGGGGAATCCATACTTCACATGGTCCCCAGCATCATAATATCCTCCTTGCAAATCAACCTGCAATATATCACAATAGGTTTTAGACTCTGTCCCACAACTATGAATTCTCACATTGTGGATTGTGACAAGTACAATAATATAAGCTTTTGGAGATGAGGCACTACATATCTAGCTACGTGTGGCGGGGTGAAGGCGCTACATATCTCGCCAAGTGTGGTTACTTAGGCAAAGAGGTGGGTTTGCAAATGAGGCACTACAAGGTGTGGTGGGGTGGAGGCGTTGCAATATATCTAGTGGTCAAGCGGCCAATAAGGTGCTTGACTTGGCAACCTTCTCATGCCCCATTGTGCCTAACTATGTGGCCTCTCAAAGCTCATTTTTATTAGCAAAAAATAGCTATGTTTGGTAATGCATATAAGGAGCGGACATACTCCTTCGGTTTTGCCATCGCTAAGCCCGGAATCTCCACGCCACCAAACCCTTTGATTTGAAGGCAGCTTTCCGGATCTCTGCGCTTCGAAGAAGAGCAAGCTCTTCTGCAGGGCATCGGCATAGTTGAATGAGGCAGCAGCTGCAAAGGAGGAGGGGCGAGCAGCTAGCTGTATGAAGAAGAAGAAGACGGCACAGCAGGCGCAGCGCCTGCTGAAGGAGGAGGTGGCCATACTCTTTTTTGGCGGCCTGCTGTGCTGCAGTTTACTTCAAATTTTCCTTCATATCCATGTGCATTTATATAAGGACGAGCTCCGAATATTAATTAGGTGTAGACCAGCGCCGCTGTGCATGGCGAGAGAGGGGGAGAGCTGACCATCATTTCTTGTGAAATGCGCGTCGCTGCGTAGTAGTCGAACGTGATAAGAGCTGACCTCTTCTTGAGAAATGCAGGTCGCTGGCTGACTGATGAGGGGGAGGTGATGAGACGAAAGAGCGGGTGGTGCCCCCTTGGTGCTTTGCCACTCCCTCACACGTTGCTACCCTTCGCTTTTCAGTTTAAAAGTTTCCCCTCACAATTTCCTCACTCTCATTTTTCCTCCCCTAATTTAGGGTGACCCGCTTTCTATTTCTGTCGAGTGTCCCCTTTTTAAGCATAAATTATGTTAGTCAGCAAATTTTTTATGAGATTCCAACATTAAATAACCAGTCTTGCTTGGCTTATTAATGAGAACCTCTTTTTTTTTTTTTTTTAAAACACACATCGCTAATCTTATGAAAAAGTTTAATAAAAAAGGTAGATGGTCTACGTGAGTGCCATACGAAGTATGGTGCATAGTGTCTCTCCAAAATTTATAAGAAATGAAATACATACCCGCCCCCTAGTCCATTTTCTACTAGATAGTCATGGTATTCAAGAACAAAGTGACAAAGCCGAATTTCTCTCCTGTAATTCCGTATTCAAGTCCTTGCCATGGCTATGTGAATTTATCTCTCATAATTTCATATTCAAGTCCTTGCCACATCCACGTTTTTCATATCCTACAATCAACATGTTCTAAGAGTAGTTGTTACGCTTTGAATAGAAAATCATTAAGAAATTTATGTGCTTTTGTAATGGCACTAAGGTTGCTATACCTGTGGAACAAAGCATTGCCAACAAGTGCAACATGTTTCTTGCCTCCGACTAGCAATGTTATCATGAATTCTCTCACTAATGTGAAGGTCTTGCATAAGGTCATAAGTCTATAAGGTACAAGCATAGGCGATTGCATTTGCAAAAGGCCTTCCCTTTGCATTTTGTAAACACACCAAGAGACTCGTTGGCATTGCCCTATTGGGCATATCCTGCAATCAACACATTCCAAGAGACAACATTTTGAACAAAAAGCTGATCATCGAAAACTTGGTGTGCTTTTATAAGGGCACCATATTTGATATACATATTGACGAAAGCATTGCCCAACACAACATTATTTTCCAACAACCCCTGATCTCATCATGAATTCTCTCACGCTTATTAAGGTCTTACGTACGACCATATGTATTCAAGGTGCAAGCGTATGTGATTACATTTGAAGAAGGGCCATCCCTTCGCATTTGGTGAAAACATCCTAGAGCTTTCTTACCACAAGCGTGATGGGCATATCTTTCAATCAATGCGTACAAAGACTCCGACATTTCATACATAAATCTCATTAAGACTGATGTATGATTTTATAAGGGCTCCACATTTTGCATTCCTATAGGCGAAAGCATTGCTAAGCAATCTCACTATCAATTCTAGCATGGAATCTTCCCAAGAATGATTCACATCCTTTGGAATGGAGTCAAGTGTTCAGGAAAGGGTGGGACCAGGGGGCATGGCCCTAAGCTACACATGCAAGTTCAGGAGTCTCCTAAAAGATAGACTAAGAGCCTATAAAGGATCAGAGAGGTAGGGTGGACAATGGCATGCGGTAGTCCCTCTGGTCTTTCAATGGTATCAGAGCAAGGTAAGGGACTCTAGGAAAGGTGAGGTCCTAGAGGTTTGTGCATGATATATATTTACACATATATATAGCGTTCGGTTTCCTATAATCTACACATACTCTCAGGTTCCCATTCTTTTTGGGAACAACTACAATAGGAAACAACCAATCACTACTGGCCACATCAGTAATGAACCCAACTTTTAGAAGGTTGTCAATCTCTTCTTTGACCTTCTTAGCATAATTCGGATTCATTCGATAGCGCTGCAGTCGTACTGGCCTAGCATTGGGTTTCAGTGGTATTCTGTGTCATGACAGACCTCTGGATCCACCCCTTTCAGATCAGTATATTCCCATGCGAACACATCTTTATAGTGCTGGAATATATGTCGTGCCTTCTCTTTCATCGTAGGATTCAGATGTTTATTAACCTTGATCATTCTAGGGTTTTCTTCAGACCCTAAATTCCATTCCTCTATCTCCTGATCATCTGGAAGCAGCCAGTTAGGCCCTCCACCCTTTTGCTTGGTTGACTCCTCAGCATAATCCCAGGACGATCCTCTGAGCTCTGAATTACCATTCTGATTTTCAGTAGCTCCTCCAGAGCATGCTGGTTCTACTGGTGTGCTGAACTCAACTGGTTCTTTTGGCCTTCCAGTTAACCTAACTGGACGTTCTCCTGAATTCAGTTTAGTGAACTGTTCTGGAAATTGTTTCTTTTGTTTTTCAGCTTCATCTTTGTTTATTAAAGTTGCATTGAGATCTATCTCTGTTAATGGAAAAATATTCATTGCTGCCAACATTTTCTCAATTTTCTTCACCTTGTACTTCTGGCAGAGCTCTTTGGGTCTCAGTTCTTTTCTTCAACTTCTGGTGTTATTCGTATGAATCTGGATTCCGCTACCCGCACCTTGTATTGTCAAAATCTGATTAGCATAGTCGTGAACAGCCTGTGCCGTTTGCAGCCCTAGGCATCCCAGCAGCATCCCATATGCTCCTTGCACATCCAGTACTAGGAAACTAGCTTTGAACTTTGCTTTGCCCAGTTGTATTTGCAATTTATCCACCATTCCAGTTGCCTGCACCACTCTATGATCCGCCATTCGGACTTTGAAAGGTGCTGGTTTCAGGTTAGTAATTCCCATCCTTTGCTAAAGATGTACTCCCAAAATGTTTACCCCTGCTCCTCCATCTAGTATGACGCTTGAGAGGGGTTTCCACTGTTTCCGCACTTTGTAGTCCACTTGAAGCACCGACACTTCATCATCTCTGACAACTGTCAAGTCGACTGATTTGGCCTCCACCTCAACCTTCATTCACTGCTTGATAAACTTCGCTGCTTCAGGTAAAGTTCTTCTAATGTCCTCTAGCTCCACAACGAGTTTCTGAATTCTATCACAAATTTTGACATGAATTTCCTCTTTCTCATGATCAGAGTTGTCGTCAGAACTTGAAGAACTGGTATTATCTTCACAATACTATTCCTTTGGTTCAGTGCTTTTAGCCCCTTTAGTAGTTCCCAACTCTTCCATCAACCCTTGTACTGCAGCCAACATGGTCTTGGGCATCCCAGGCTTCGATTGATTTGGTTGTGCTATCTCAGAAAACTCGGTAGGTATCTTATGAATGACCTGGGCATCAGAACTCTCTGGTTGCTCTAACAGCTTCTTGGCTAAATCCTCAATGATTTTTGCCGCTAGTTCTCTTTGCTCCTGCCATTCATCAACCACATTTTCTTTACCCTTGGCCTTCCATACCTCTCTCTGCTGAGCCCATTTTCTACTTTCAGGAGTGACTAGTTTCACTGGACTTTATGGAATTTCCTTAATCACCACCCCTTTACTTCATGTAATTGCTCGTACAGGAACCGGTTCTGGAACCTTCGCCTCGGTATCCGTAGCACCAGGTGTTTCTGGACATCGAGCTGCGAAGTGCCCATACTTACCACATGTATAGCAATTCAGGCTTCGATTCTAAGAATTACCACGACCTCGGCCCCGGCTAGTACCCGCTTGGTATCTACCGCACCCTGCACCAGTACCACTTACACTTGGTTTCTCTTCTTGAGAAGCACTGGTAGTTTCCACTCTTATTGGTTCAGCATTGGTAAATGCCACCACTGACAAATCTTTTTTCTTCTTAAAATGATGAATTCAAATACCACAGTTGTTCCATAGATGGCCATAGGCTTTGCAATGAGTGCACTGTGGACATTCGTTTGAAACATGGTCTTTAGATTTACACTTTAAACACCAGGTTTCCATTCTTCTTACCGGCTGTCTGGGCTGGTTAATTTCAACAATTTGCCGAGCCATCTCTTCAATCTTCCTACACCAAGATCCTTTCTTAATCTTGTCTTTGGTTCTTTCATCGGAGCTGCTTTCAGAGTTACTGGAGGCTCTACTGGACTCAGAATATTCAGTAGAAGTATTGCTACTACTGGACCTCCTCTTCTTACACTACAAGAGGTTGTGTGCTCTTGTGACGCTGTTAGCGACGGAAATACACTGGGTTTTTATAACCCCCGGCGTCGCTAATAGCGTCGCTAAGAGAGCGTCGCTATAGGCGTCGCTATATCCGTCGCTATAAGCGTCGCTATATAGAGACACTCATAGCGACGCTCATAGCGACGGTCATAGCGACGTTTACACAGAAGTCTATAGCGACGCTCATAGCGACGCTACAGAGCCATAAATAGCGACGGTTATAGCGACGCCTGAGAGAATTTTTTTTTGGTGACAGGGCATTGAATGCCCTGCCACCCATCAACCATATTGTACTTGATTCACTTTTTTAAAAAAGTGCAAGGGTAGATAATAGACCCAAAATAGTCACCCACAAGACGCATTGTTTGCAAAATTGACAAGCGTAAAATTGACAATTGTACACATCATAGGCAAAATGAATTGATTGACAAATGTAATAATGACAATTGTACAACATCATAGGCATAAAGAATTGATTGGCAAAATGAACTGCGGTGACAAATGTAATAATATACATGGTTCAAAAAGACGTATAAAATCCGTCTCATGATACATAAGCTATGAGAAACCCTAAACTAATGCTCTAAACTGACGTCGTCTAGTCAGACGTCTCATCGCGTCCAAGCGGCGTATCTGTCGGATTTTGCAAAAAAAGACAATAAGACAGCTTTCAGTAAGTATAAACATATAACGACATTTATAAAACAATACAAAAAATAGAAAAGAGTAAACCCTAATACTAACCATGCCGCCGCAAGAACTGAGAATGTCCATCAAGGCGTTTAAGCCCTTCCTGCCTACGTACTCGCGCTCGTACGGTGTGGGATCACGTCCTGTCATCGACCACTGTCAAAACATACAAAGAATTCATTATGTTAGAATTAAAAAACTCATAAACCCTAAACTATCGAACATAAAGAGCAATGCGAAAACACTTACAAAATCGGCCTCAAATGATGCCCATCCACCGCTCCCCAAGTGGTGCGAGCTCCTTGCCTCTACTCGCGCTCTGGCTGCATCCTTTTGTTGCTTCCACTTGTCGGGATTCTCGCGCACTGCTTTCTTCGCATTCTTCCAATCTTCTTTGGCCAGCCAATCTGGCCTGTTCCACCCATGCTTGATTGCTTTTTGCACTTCGGAACGCTTGTGTTTGCAGTATTCGCACATTCGAATCTTCATCAGGTCTTCATTGAAGCGCTGATCCCGTGTTGGAATGGGAAACTCATCATGAAGTATGCTGATGACTCTGTTTTTTAAATCACTTGGTACTTCACTCCATTTGTTTAGTATGTAGTGTCTAAACAGTTGAGAGCAAAGACCACGCATGCGCGAGATCACCTTCTTGCCGTCATCATCCATGATGATGCCACCGCTGAAGTCGACGGAGTAAGGCAAGCCCTCTGGCCGGTGACGCGTGAACCTGGGTGTCCCGGCAGGGGTCTCTAGCGGCGTGTCGATGGGGGTACGGACGTCAGGTGTCTCCACCGGCGTCTGGGCCCCGAAGCGAGGAGTGTCGAGTGGGGTGGCTCCTGGTGGAGTAGGTAGAGGTGTGTAGCTGCTAGGAACAGTCAGTCGTGCAAAACCTGGCGTAGATGGCGATGCTGTGGCTGGTGTGGGGGCGGGCAAAGAAGGGGAGGGTAAAGAGCCTCGTCGAACACGAGGCGGTGTGGAGGCATCGGTGGTGGAATCCCCACAACAACTGCCACCGCCACCACTAGAGCGCCGGTGTCTAGACGAGTGTGAAGCTCGTCTCGTCGACGCCGAAGCTTCGGAGCGCGCCGAATGCTCCGAAAGAGAGGGAGATGCGGATGGAGTAGGAATGCGCGATGATGCGCCTGAGCGATGACGCTCCACGTACCACTGTCTCTGCTGCGGTGACAAAGAAGAAAGAAACTCCTCATCATCCATACCTGCATTAAACACACGAATATTTAAACTTAATATTGAATGAATAGAGTAGACAATGACGCAAAGACCATTAAATACAATGACGTAATGACGCATATAAATACAATGACGCAATGAATTGAGTGATAGAAGAGGCAAGTCGAAAACTCAGAATTTTCAATCAAAAGATGTGAGCGCGAGTAGAAAAGAGCGTTATACACCATGGAAGGTACTTAGAGAGCCAGAGCTTTTACAACACGGAGCAAAATTGTTCAAATACAATATTTGTGGCTTTAAGAGATCTCTCTCTCATCCTCGCATAACTCAGCATAACTTCCTATATCTATATAGAGCTCTCCGTTTAAACACATATCCTCTGTTTCATTTTGTAGCTCCTCTGCATGCACCCCATATAGAGTAGTAGCATCTTGATGCTCGTCTGGCACCACCGCAGCGGCTTCTGATTGAGCATCTTCTCTGATCTCCTCCATTGATGCCGTTGTGATTGGCACATGGTAGCCTTCATACGTCCTTGCACTACGAGGGGCTACCTCTATGACGTACCACCAGTTTGATGTAGACTTTGTAGGATGAAATATTACCTGCCAGAGCCACATAACTTACATGAGAGCTTTCAAGCACATAACTTGTAAAAGGCTCTTGTTAACTATTTACATACTTACTTGTTCACAATGCTCGGGTAGTACGAAAGTGTCTCTTAGGTCAGTCCATTTATTAGTAGAATCCACCTCAAGAAAACCAGACTCTCCTCTACGCACAGTAGCGTTGCGACCCTCCATGATTATCTTGAACCATTGCACGTCGAACAAGTTGACAAAAAATCCTCTGTAATCGATCCTCAAAATCTCTTGCAGCGTGCCGAAGTAAGTGAGTTCCGCCACCACAGGATCTGCATCAGAGGAACGTCGTCGACTAGACTGTTCAAATTTTGCCATGATTCCACAATCTTGAGTAAAACGCTTTTTGTCGATTTGTTCCACCCTAAAATGTTGACCTTTACACCATGCTGTTGTGTATGACTTATACTACAACGAACAAAGATTATGAGTGGCCGTTCAAACGTTTAGAAATAAAGTCACTAGCTAGTCGTACATTGCAAACTTACCTTGGTCGCGCAACCCCGAGAGTACTCCCACTCTTCCTCAGTCACTTCGTCACCGCACTGTTGTGTGCTTTTCAATTGGTTGTGCAACCATCTTAAGCTCATGAAGGTTGGTAGGCTCTCCAGAACCGTCGGATAGTGCATCGGTGGTCGTCTTCCCCGTCTCCACTCGATTCGTGCCCTTTGTCGCTCTTGCTTTGCATCCTCATATTGTGAAATCCACTTTTGCATCACTGGATTGTGAAGCATGCAAAATCGGTTGATTTTAGCCTCTAGATCTTCCGTCATCTTCTTCTCAACACCGAGATTGCACATGACAATCCCAGATATGCGCTCATCATCTATGGTTCGCCATAGCGTGTCCCGGGCTTTATCAAATCCGTCTAGCCACTCTCCAATGTACACTAGGGACTTTGATACCAACCAACCTTCTGCCATGCTACCCTCCGGACGTGCCTTTTGACGCACATATCCCTTAAGCGTTTTCATGAAACGTTCTAAGAAGAACATCCATCTGGAATGAACTGTGCCAGCTATTTCCACCTCATCAACTATGTGAACAAGAAGATGCACCTGAATGGTTAGCATGGTAGTAGGAAAATGTTTCTCAAACATGCACACAAGCTCCACAGCATTTAGTTTGGCGAATGGTATGGAGTCTACGTTGATCTCCTTTTGTGAGATCCATTGCACCAGCTTTGCAAGTTTGTAGATTGTGTTACGGATGTCGAGAGACAAACATCCCTCAATGGCAACCGGTAAAATAAATTGTAAAGTATGTGCAGCAATGATATTAAAGTCCACATTTTATGCAATGATATTAAAGTCCACTATGAACGTACCTGACACATTTTATGCCAATCGTGTGACTTCAAACCGGTAAGCTTTCCTTCTTTAGTAAAACACGTTCGGAGCGAGTGCATTACGCCAGTGGGGGTCCCAAAGATCGAATGGTCTCTTTTACTTTGCGTTCTTGGGCTCCTGTGAAAATCCATGGTGCTTTAGGGAGTTTTATCGATCCATCAGACGCTGTTTGCGGCCAATATTGCTCCATACGATCCACATTTCTAAGGTCAACTCTGGCTCCCAAAGTATCTTTCTTGCCGGTCAGATGGTCCCATAGTAGATTACCCACATTCTTGAATATGTGCATTGGATCGAGCAAGTGATTGATCATGAGACGGGGCCAGTATGGTAACTCGTACCATAGAGATAGTCTCTTCATCCCTGGAGGCAATCCGTCATCGCACATCTCCTTCTGCTCTAACCATGCTTGTGCAGACATCCTTGGTGGCTCTCTTCCCAAAAAGCCGTCGCGTAACACATGATTCTCTGGAAGATACGCTTGATGACCTTCGTAGATTTGCTTCTTCAGTGAGGGCGCCCTACGTGCATTCAGTCTAGGTCCACATGTGACACATGCTTTGTATCCGCTTGTTTGAAGCCCTGCATGTATACACATGATAATAGATCAACTATGGGGAAAAACAAGATTTACAGTGTCTGAGTGAGGAGTGTCAATAGATCACCTGAGCATTCTGTTAGCCCGGGATAGTCATGCATGGTCCACATTAGAATGCCTCTGATCAAAGCATTCCGTCGTCCTGTGTGTCGGCTCATATCCACCACCTCTATGCCAATCCACAATTGTTGTAGCTCTTCCAATAGTGGACGAAGATACACATCCATATTCCCCACTTTATATCGCCCTGGCACAATCAAGCTTAGCCATAGGCGCCCCTTCTTCGTAGTCAACCATGGGGGAATGTTGTAGTTGACGATGACAACGGGCCATACACTGTAAGATGTTGATCTTTGACCAAATGGATTTACGCCATCCATAGCCAGGACTAAGCGCAAATTTCGAGCTTCCCTGGCAAAATCCGACCATGTTCCATCTATATGTTTCCAGGCTGCGCAATCTGCAGGAATTCGTAGCACACCATCCGAAGATTTATTCTCCTCATGCCATGATGCTAGGGCGGCCATGGACTTACATTTGAAGAAATGCTTGATGCGAGGAAGCAGAGGAAAATGTCGCAAAACCTTTTGTGGAATTTTTGTCCCGTGGAGATCTACTCGATATCTTTCGGAATCACATTTCGGACACTTCTCCATGTCTATGTATTCCCCTCTGAAAAGAATGCAGTCATTAGGACAAGCGTGGATAGAATTGTAATCCATCCCCAAGTTTCGCAAAATCTTTCTTGCTTCATCTCGGGAATCTGGCATCACATTGTCACCTGGTAGTATGTGCTCGTTAAGCAATCTACACAACATAAAAATACGATACATTTGTGTAAAAATCTATCAGATCATTATACATTTAGAGTTTTATTAAAGTAAACTAATTGTAATAGATCACCTGAAAAGCGCTGTGACGCTAGTGTCACTCCATCCAAACTTTGCCTGCATGTTGAGAAGAACCAGGAGTGCTTTCAATCTAGACATACGTGCTCCATTATACAATGGCGTATCGGCTTCACTTTTCATATCATCATAGATAAGCCTTTCTGAATCCATGATCGTCTCGATCATTTCATCAATCTCGGGCTCAAACATTGCCTCGTTGGGAATGTGCTCTGCATGATCATCCCCCGAGCTGTCAGAGGCTACATCTTGTGGCCTCACATATGCTGCTTGACCAAAGCGCCTGCGAACACGTCTATTGGGTTGCAAGATTGCTGCTTGTTGGCCAGCGTCAGAGTCCGACGAGTTATAATTGGCAACAACTCGATCTATAATAGATGGATCGAACTCGCCAAATTCGTGAACGTGTTGCAAAGAAACGCGTCTTGTCCGTCGCACAGCATGCTTGCATTGATTACAAGGACATAAGACCCTCGTTGAGAGATAGGTGTTTCGGTTGGACGGTCCCACATCCTCGTCACTACTCATAATGAGGATAAAAATCTTATAACCTGGACAAAAAATTTAATATTCTATTGGCATTCTTCGTCTTATCTCTCTCTCTCTCTCTCTCTCTCTCTCTCTCTCTCTCTCTCTCTCTCTCTCTCTCTTTACCTCACATTCTCTAGTCATGTCCAATCCCCGCACACCTCGGTCTAGAGGTGCACGGAGATCAAAACCACCGGGTTATAATCTCGTCTTTATTGGTCAATACCTATATTTGTGGGTACCAGAAATCTACAGACCCACGTCTACATGATACTGCATGTAGTGGACAAAACCCCTTTGCCTCTTCTCTAGCTGTAGCACTTCACAGCATCTTAACATCTTTTCACAGTAGATCTTTTCACTGTTCGTCTAACTCTAAACCCTAAACCGTAAGTAATTCTTGCGTGGACTCTATCTAACGTAAATAAGCGTAAATCTAAATAAACGTAAATCTAACTAAAAATAAACCTAAATCTAATTTAACGTAAGTCTACATCTAACCTAATCTTTAACGTCTTTTGGGATAGTTTCCTACGACGTTAAAACTCTCTTCTTCTTGTGTGTGTGTGTGTGTGTGTGTGTGGGTAAACCTAAATAAACCTAAATAAACCTAAGTCTAATCTAATATAACATAAATCTAAATCTAACGTAAATTATGTTATATTAAAAACAAAGAACTGAACTAACAGGGATTATAAGAACCTTAAAACTGATTTAACACATAATTTTTCACATAACTCGGCAAGAGTTGGCATTCTCATCACTAAAGATGTGAGAGTTAACTTCCGGCGGTGACGCTGCCTCATCTCCATCCACATCTGACGACCGCAATTGGCCCTTTAGACCGTTCTTGCTCTTGTTACTAACTTTGAAGTTGCTGTTGAATGACTAGAGGTTGTCTAGATGGTCATTGTGTCGGGGATGTAGTGACTCTTGCCGCCCTGAAGATCCACCTTCTTCCCTATCTTCTGAAGACATTTCACCAGTACTTTTGGATCGACGGAGCCCACCATGAGTGAAGGCAGCAATACCCTATATTCCATTGAGGGCTTTCTTCACCCGCTTCATGCAGGCATCACAGTCTATGGAGACCTAAATCTAATCTAATATAACGTAAATCTAAATCTAGCGTAAATAAACGTAAATCTAATTAAAAATAAACCTAAATCTAATCTAATTTAACTTAAATAAACCTAAATCTAATTTTACGTAAGTCTACATCTAACCTAATCTTTAACGTCTTTTAGGATAGTTTCCTACGACGTTATAACTCTCTTCTTCTTGTGTGTGTGCACGTGTGTGGATGTGTGTGCCAATAAAAAGAGATAAATGGTATAACCTTTCTATCACCCATGCCAAGTATGATAGATTGGTTATGCCATTTCCCTCTTGAATAATAGGTCTTGAGTTCAACTCCTCGTCGGCTAGATCTTTAGGTCTTTTAATTTTAATTAGTTTCCTACGACGTTAAATTAGTTTCTCTCTCTTTCTCTCTCAATGTGTGCGTTTTTTTTGTTTATGCATGTTTTCTCTCTCTTTTCCTCTCTCAATGTGTGCGTTTTTTGTTTATGCATGTTCTCTCTCTCTTTTCCTCTCTCAATGTGTGCGTTTTTTGTTTATGCATGCTCTCTCTCTCTTTTCCTCTCTCAATGTGTGTGTGCATTCTTTGTTTATGTATGTGTGTGTGCGTTTTTGTTTATATTTGTACTCTTTCTCTCTCTCTCTCTCTCTCTCTCTCTCTCTCTCTCTCTCTCTCTCTCTCTCAAAAACACTATGTGTGTGTGTGTGTGTGTGAGAGAGAGAGAGAGAGAGAGAGAGAGGGAGAGAGAAAGAGGGGAAGGGAACATGAGAGTGAGGAGAGGGAAGGAGCATACTTGGCTCTCCTTCCTCTCCTCGTGTGTGTGCGTGTGTGTGTGTGTGGAGAAGAGAGAGAGAGAGAGAGAGAGAGAGAGAGAGAGAGAGAGAGGGAGAGCGTTACCTGCTCTTGCTTGAGGGCGCCGAAAAACTCAGATCTGAGATCTAAGTTTTTGGGCGCTCTCTGTTATTTTTTTAGCCCAGCCGGCGTCGCTATGAGCGTCGCAAATTTACTTGTAAATTTGCGATGCTCATAGCGACGCCGGGATTTTTTTTTTGAGCGTCGCTGTGTGAGCGTCGCTAATATGAATAGCCTCTTGTAGTGTTATGACTCTTTTCCTTCTTAGCTTGTTGTTCTAGCTTCAAGGCCTGCTGCACCAAATCATTGAATTTCTTGGTTGGTGCCGACACCTCTTGTTCCCTAAGATTCTTACTGCAAAAACCATTCAAAAACCATGCTCGTAGCCGCTTTTCGGATGGTGGATACTGCAGTTGTCTAGTTTGTTCCTTTATTTTCTCAAGATAGCTTCTGATTGACAATTTTCCCTGCCTTATCTTATCTAGCTCACAGAGTATATCCTCATCCCCTCTGTTGTTTGAACATTCCAGCCGGAAAGCTTTAAGCAGTTTATTATATGATCTAAGTTGACAAGTCGGGTAATGGTAGTACCATTTCCTTGCTGCCTCCTTTAATGTTTGCGGAAATAAGTCACCCCAATCATCTTCATCAATATTTTTTAACTCAGCATATTGCTCAAAGGCTTGGATATGAACATCCGGGTCATCCTTCTTTTCCCCTTTGAACATGGGAAAATAAATTTTCAATGAAGATGTGTAATCATGTCTATCAATCTCATTTCTTCCTCTTCTCACCTTGGAATCCTGACTCCTTTTGAAAGATTTCTTATAATGGTTCGTGTCTGCATCCCAATTAATTTCTACCTCCGTCTCAGTTGTTGTTTCCTCGGATTTTCTACTAGAAGTATGACGACTTCCTTTGTCTCCTTTGTCACCCTGTGTGGTTCGAGAACTCTTGGCCTTGCGTTCCTCCCGTTCAGCTCTGCGTCTTCTGGACTGACTAGAATGCTGAGAGTCGTGTGCCTCATCAGCATGACTGTGCCCCTCCTGAGCCTCAGTGTCAATTACTTGTTCATCCTTGGGATCAGAGTCTCTTTTTGACTCCTCAGGAATAGGGTCAACACGGTAGAATGGTTTCCGGCCACGACTGGGTTTGGGTGCCATTACTGCAGCTGAAACTGAAACTGGGAGAGGAGTTTGCTGGTCAACAAGCACCAGCTCTAGCCACCGTGATCGCCAAAATGGAATTGGAGCTGATCTCTTTAGATAGATGATTCTAGTGTTAGAGTTTACAGCTACTAGTGATTCATTAGTCAATCAATAGAACATGGAGGAAAAGATAGAAACTGAGCTAGAACAGTTACATGAAGTGGAATACATCTGATGAGAAATAGACAAAGTGAATGACTGAAATTAGTACTTAGATTCATTTCAGATTGATATTCAGATTCATATTCAGATTCAAATTCAGAAGGAATGGATCCAAAGCATATCTGGCTAGAGTATACTTGACTACTGTATTAGAAATTACAGAGTAAAAGTACAAGTGGGGATAATGTATCTTAGGAACAATGTCAGGACTACAACCACACACTAAGAGTAGGAAGTCAAAAGATAAAACAACCCAAAAGTATAGCCAACAATTGCCAACCTGATTACAATGTAATGGGTCCTATTTATAGCCTCTTGGAGTTACTGTGGTAATCGTCATGGTAATTACTGAATAATCCGTTGCTCGGCTTTCCAGGAGTTGGTTCCCACCTAGTGAAACTGCCTCCGCCAGTGAGACTGCCTCCACCATCTACAACAACCCAAGGAATTCACTCAATTCCCTCACCCCACAAACAACCACTCAAATGTTTTCTCTCAGATTTTGCTCATGTGTTTTGTGGTTAAAATTCATGTTGTTGGCTCAAAATGCCCACCACCTATTGATAAGGTACAACACATTGAGCATAAAGCTCCTCCTCGCATCATCAGTGCTTCAATGTCCATAGGGATTTGGTAGTCATTGTTGACTTCAACAATGTACTTGCATACATGCACGATAACGCACAACAACACTGCCCCCAGATGTCTCAATGTTGTACTTTGCCAAAATAATAGGGGATGAGGACATTGCCGACTACTCACAGCAGGAGGCTATCAAGAAATTTGCGGTCTTTCTAGGAAAGCACCAATCTTTTGGCTGTGAGAGTTTGTGAGAGAACTCCAAAAACTATATGAAGGAGTTATACCATAGCTGCCATGAAGTCTAGGGTTTGGAAGAAAGTGCAAACAAAGAAGCCCCACTCTTTCTCTCTTACACTCACACACACAAATAAAGAACACAAAAGAGCATATCAAAACAACACAAAGATGAAAACATCAAGGATATGGTTGCATCATGTCATGGGTAATATGAAAGGATTAATAGATGAGTTAATGTCGTTCAATCTTTACCAACCAAACAGGTTATGAATTCTTCTTTGGAATTGTAATTTTGTACTTAACATAATATATATGTTTTGTCTAGTGATTGGAATTAATTGTATGTACAAATCCTCTTGGTTCATAGCAAGATAACTACACTTATGTCAAAAGAAAAGTTATAGTTTATAAGGGGTAGTATGATGAATTCTGGTGAAAGAAGTATTTCATTGAGTTTTTTTGGGCCAAAGAAAAACGCTATATGTTGTTGAAAAGTATATTTTATAGCTAATCTATACGGTAATTGTAATAGATCCCACAGAGTGGAAGTGATAGTAGATATGAGGGAAGTGAAGAGAAGAGAAGTTTTCCTCCCAAGCCCTATTCTTACCCATAGGCACTAAGGATACTTCGGGGAGAGATGTACCTAAAGCGGGGAGAGATGAAACTTGTGCACTAGTATTTCTTCACAAGAAGGTTTTTGATAGAGCATTGTTGCTTGAATGCCTTCAAGAGAAACAATTAGGACACAAGAGAGATGTACATAGGAGTAGAGATAGAAGTAGTAGAAGACATGGAGATATAGGTTGGGCTTAGAGATGAAAAACAAAAATTTAACAAAATAACAAAGCAAAACACCTTACTCATCAACCCCTTCAAGAGTATTTGCCAATTTGATGAAGATGGAAAGAGATAAAAGACTTTGGCCTTGATTGACTAGAGTTGATGTTTACAAGGATGCTTTCAAGTTTAGCTAGCCTTCCTCAAAAGGCAAGTGCAGGGTTAAAGGCTAATTTGGCATGAATCTCTCACTCCCTATTGAATGGTTTTCAAGGAAGAAGTGGTCCCCTTTTATAGGTGAAGGGAACCCCCAAGGGTTACACAAGAAAGAGAAGAGCCAGTGTAAACAGAAATTGACAAAGTTTGAAATGAGTTGTCCTTGCATGATGTGGGCAGACTGGGGTTCACCATTTTGATCATAGCTCCTCAATCGTGGCTCCAAATAAAGAAATAAAAATAGGAGCAAAAAATTCAACTCATGAGTTACGACTCCCATTTTATATGCTTTTTCTAAGTCAAATGGGAGCCTTGTGTAAAAAATTCACCAGAATAGGGTATCGTTCTGGCAGAAAAAGTCTTCTTGTGGTCCCCTTAGCTTAGACTTCCACTTGATTCAAATGGACACCTCATGCAATTTGAAGAATGACATTGCTCCTTGACAAAGGTTTGTAAGCATCCTCTTAATAATGCATTAAAATGAGTGCATATTTGAAAATCATGCAAGCTAGTGTCCCAATAGGATTTGATTCCTTCCTAGTAGCTATTAAGAAGAAACATATGAAAAATACATAGAATATGCTCACTTATGTATCTAAAAAATTGCAAGGTATCTTGTAGCATTTTTTTCCACTATACACGTGTCAGGACATCCACCCCCTCTAAATCTACACATCCTCTAATATGTGCCACATATGACTTTTTTGCAGTCTCCCTTGTAGAGCTTCCATGATTTCATCTTCATTGATAGCTTCCAACGCTTTATTTTCACTTTGATCTTCACGTGTGTTTTGCTCTTTCTCCTCCTCAACGTCTTCTCAATCACTATCTCCTCTTCTCTTTAACACCTTTTTCCTACAATGGAAACCTTTACTTCTGTACCATCTAGTTCAGACAAGTTGTAAAAATTTTCATGCACATGCTTTACAACATACGGTCCAAACCATCTTTTTAATAACTTACGCATGAGAGTGTGCTGGTTATCAAGGCTATTATCATACACTAAAACCCAAATCACCTTTTTCAATTGCTTTACTCCTGAGCCGACGTAGCTTATCAAAGTAGTCCTTCTTTTTCAACCTTGCATTTCTTAGTCGTTTTTTTGCAGCCTCAATGTCTCTATGTCTTCTCTCTAGTTGCCTTATACGCAATGCAACGAGACCTTCTCTGCTAAGCACCTCTTGCCAAGGTAGTACATTCTATGTGGGAATTGTATATTCAATTGACATTACTAGCTTTTGACCATACATCAGCTCTGTAGGCATATAGCTAGTTACTGAGCTATGTGTTGTACAATCAACCCATAAAGCATATGGCAACAGTTTTGGCCACTCACCAACTCTTCCTTTGCAAGCCTCTTTCACTCTTCCCATTTCCTTCAGGGTTGTAAGCTATAGTAAGAGAAAGCTTGATTCCTAATCTATAAAAGAACTCCCTTGCTTCCTTGGCATCCAACTCACCTCTATCTGCAGTGATCTTTCCCACACAACCATAACGGAAAATCACCTTATCAAGAAGGAATTTGCACACAGATTCTATGGTTTTAGCTCTTAATGCTTGCCCTTAAACTTGGTTGGTTAGGTCCTCTCGTGAAAGGACTAAGTATCTTATTTGCTAGAGTCCTAAAGGCAATCCATCACAATGTCGGACATTTGAATACATTTGACAAGTTACACATGACTCTACAAATTGAGATACATCTTTATACATACTTTATACATACCCTTCCAACAGTATTTTTCTTTCAGCTTGGAGAAGATTACCCACACACCCCTGTGTCTAGCCCATAGACTCTCAAGAAATTCTTGCATGAGCTTTACTTGAGTGTCTTCTTTACATATAACCCTTTGTGGTGTAATACCATTTTGTTTAGGATTCTTCCACAAGTAGCCATCCCTTAAAAAGTACCCATTTTCTTTCCTACATATCCTCTTGAATTTTTGTTCAAACCAATCATCATGTTTTGTTAGAGTACTCAAGTAGCTTCCAATAAGAAGCCAATCACCTTCATAAAGATCTTTCAAGAACAATTCAAGTGGGTTAGTCATGCAAACATTGTTACCTTTGACATGAGAGATAGAATAGAACTTTATGTCCACATCATCTCCCTCATCAATCATCTGTGACTCATCTTCATACCTTGCCCTTGATAGCATATTTGCCCTTGTATTTCTTTACCTGCAATGTGTTTACACTCCAAATTTAAGGACTTAATGTAGGAAATCCATTGAAACATAGCAATGTTTGGCATTGAGTAGCTTGTAATCATCCCAAGAAGTGGTAGACAATCTGTTTCTACAACCACAAATGTACCAATTAGGTACTCTTTCCCATTTTTCAAAGTTGTTTCCATACCCCATAATTCTCTCTTTATATGTGGATAGTTTCTTTGGCGAGCACTCAATACCTTTGCTCCAAATCTCACCAAATATATGTGTCCTTCTTCATCATCTTGTCCTATTGCCCATCCAATTCCTGTAGGACTGGTGTTTACTGTCATAATTACTGGCCTTTTACACTCATAGTCTACCTTTCTTAAAGTTGGTGTTGATTGGAGCAACTCCTTTAGATTTTTCATGGCTTTTACATGTGCTTATGTCCATTTAAACTTTTGATTCTTTCTAAGAAATTGATAAAGAGGATTAGCTACATGTGCATAATGTGGAATCCAAATAACATAAAGGACACATGCTCCCAAAAACCTTCTAACCTCACGGATGCTAGTGCATGTTTCTTTCATTCTTTGGATGGCATCTACCTTTGTTGGACAAGGTTTCCTACCATATGGCCCGCACATGTGCCTCACAATGAGCACTTCATTGACATCAACTATAGAATTTTTCCTTGATGAAGTAAGATTCACTTCTTCCAACCTAAACAAAATTTTATCACAATCTTTTATGTGATTTAACCACTAACCTGCAACATCCCTTGAGATCCAAAGCTTCATCTTTCTTACTTTCTTCACATCCTTTATTAGGAAAATCATCAATGAGAGGCATTGTGATTTGAGAAATAAAGTCACGTAAGACCTTATTCATGCCATTCATCATATGTACAACCGAGTTGGTTGCTCCCTGTGGTGGCAAGGTACATATTCTTACCAAACCTAAAGGTGTCCTCATGGTTGTCAAGTCTTTGATTTCTATTGCAAGCTAAAATTGATCATACCATGAGTAGAGGTCCCCCATTGAGTAGATTGCCCTCCCTGCAAACGCCTCTACAAACTCATCCACAATTGGACTTGCACCTACATTTCTAATTGTCACCTTGTTCACTGGTTGCATATCTTGGATGAAGCATAGAGCAACATTCTTCTTTGGAACTGTGAACCACCTGTTTGAGTATGGAGCACAAGAAGGCTCCAAAATCCCCATTTTGATCTTTTTATTCAATAGCTCTACTAACTTTGGCAAATGATCCTTTAAACCCGAAATAGGCTGCAAATTCCAAGGCACATGAGGTATTGTAAAAATTACCATAGGAGCTACAATAGAAGGATCAACACATCCTATCTCATGTGGCTCAAAAGCAAAAGCCTTACCATGCTTTGAAGGCATTTCTTCAAAGCACTTTGTCTCCTCCTGTGTTACAAACTCCTCGCAACCAATCCGCAACTCTTGAAAAGACTCCTTTGTGAAGGTGTGCCCAATCTCTTTAGGATTCCTCAAACTTGGTTGCAAAGCAGCTCGGCTAGTATTTTCCCTATTGTTGGGTGGTAAGTGTGAAGCTACTCGTTTCACCTTCTTTTCTACATTCTTGTATCTAGTTTCAACATGGACTTCTGGGCCAACTGTTTGCTTGAAACATTGGTTTTCTTTAAATGCCTCTATGATGATACATTTTTATAGAGCATACTTTCACAAATTCATTTTCTAAATGCAAACTAAACTCCATTCTAGCATCAAGCTCACCCATAGTATCTACAAAAGAAACTTACTCACACAAACCCAAAATATTTTCAGTAGGCTCTAGCAACCCACTCTCTTTAATGACTATTTGTACATTATGTACATATTGCCTCTCATATCTCTTCAAATCTTCAAGTTTTGTAGAACATACTGATCCATTCCTTGTTACCAAGGAGCCCATTGAGAGAGTTTCACCTCTTTTTGGATCAGGCGAGACCTGTTTTCTCTTTCTGTACCACTGCAATCCCGCTTTACAATGGTACTTGTTCAAAACCCATCATTTTCCTATGATCATGAAACTCTTTGCTCACCTTTGGTAGAGGATAATCTCTGAGGTTGTCACAATTTATTTCATGGTTTACACAAACTGTGAGACATTTAAAAGCAAGTTTACCATTTTTTCTTTGTATCCTCGAATAAGCTGAACCATCATCCATTACCTTTGTTTCCATTTGAACTCCCACAATGTAGGGCTATCCAAGGATAAGAAGATATGAAGATGTGTCCTATATAAAGAAGTTTTGTTCAACCTTTACATCACCTATTGTCATCTTTATAGTTAGACATGCTACAGACAATTCACCTGTTGAATTGTTTGCCACTCTAACCATCCAACCATGTTCTGTGTCCATTGGCCATTTACATTTGTTGTAAAGACTTTTTGACACTATATATATAATTTTCATAACCATGGTCAATTAAGGCAACAAGTCGTTCTTCAAGATCACCTACCTTGACCAATGTCTCTATAGTGGCCCGTGTCCAATGGCTTCTAGAATAGTGGCTCCTAGAAATATGTTGAGAATCTTTCCCATCATCAGAAAATTTCAATTGCCTTACATTCCAAGAAGACTGTTAGCATCCCACCATAGATTCATCACCTTCTTTAGCATGCCCTTGTACTCCTTGAGTCTTCACAGTATCACCTTCATCTTGTGGGCAAAGAGACTCTCCAAGTGTTTGCTTCTTTCTCTTGATGATGTCGATAATTGCTTCATGGAATTCACGCTTGGCTATGCCAAGCACTTCCCCCAAAGTAAAATCAACCTTGATATTCAAAATCCTCTCGTTTAGAACTTTCTTCAAGTCTATAGCAAGCTCAATGTCAGATTGTTAATTGTAAGCTGGTCCTTTTGTCTTACCTTTTGTTGGATCCTTTTTCTTCCCTGTTGTAGATTCCTCCATGGTCACTTCTAGTAAAGGTGCCTCCTGTATTGGTGGTGCTCGCAAAGGTACTACATCATTCCTCCCTTCACTTATTGTGTCTCGTTTTGAAGGCCCTTCATCACCATTTTCACGCCTACGCTTTTCTTCTACAATGGCTTCATGGCTTTGGCAATTTGTAATATAGGCATGGACAAACATTGAATCCACTGGATCACTCCGCCCTGTTTCTAGACATATGCAATCACCTACTTTTTGTAGAATCTCTTTTGTAAGATTTTCTTTTTAGCTAATCCATGACATTTGGCCATATCCGACCATGATGATCACTCACCTCTTCATCACTAAGATGCTCAATTTTCACTCCATAAGTAGCTGCCTCAATCGAAGAGGTGGCATGGTTAGTTGCCATATTTTCAACTAAGGTTTGCATTCCCCCCTTCCCAAAGTTAGTTGTCAAGGGTAGTCGTGTCTCTCTTAAGTGGAGTTTACCATTCTTAAAAAAGACAACATCTTTTGTCAAAGCATCACTAAAACTATCACAATCGCTTCTTACATGGTCTGTACTATCACACCAAATACATCTATTAACAAACCCTTCTTTGGGTTTTTGTCTTTGCCTAGTAAGTGGCCCTGATGGTTGGACTTTTTCTTGAAGCTTCACCTTCAAGTCACGCAATCCCTTCACAAGATCATCTAGCATAGACTCATCAAACTTAGCTATAAAAGTAGGCTTTACAATTTTGTCAGAAGTTGAGGTGGAAGGACTTGTGGTGTTTACTACCATCTTGTTCCTTCTTCTTTGTCGTTTGGCAAGCAGTGAGATATCACCTTCAACCTCATTCTAGTTGGTCTTTAGTCCCTGCTTAGCATCTTTATCTTCAAGAAGAAACTCCAAATTTTCTTGAAACTCTTTACCTGCAGCTTGTAAGAAAAGTGTGGACTTTTTTGTCTTGGTGAGTTCTGCATAGTGCCGCTCAAATTCCCTAAGAGCTCTGTTATTGATAGTCCTTGCTTTGGCTTGACTACCCATTCTAAGAATTTCCTTTTGGTCACTCTCGCAGAGTCCTCCATGAAATATTCTCCCTTTAAAACTACTTTGAGTTCTTCCCAGTTTCTCCCATGCCCATCTTTAATTGCCCTAACATGTTCCCTAATTTTTGGAGAAACAACTAGCTCAAAGCTTTGAATCATCTCACCTTCTATCATGTGATGCAGCTCCATCTCCTTCACATACTCGCGCAAGTACTTGGTTACATATTTTCCATTGAACTCATCTATTCTATTGACAACCGCTAGTATGGATTTAATTGTTGAAATCTTCCTTTTTTTAGTGGCATGTTGTTGTTGCATGCACATTGAAAATGCTTGAAACATTTTCATTTTTGCTGGGTCAAAATTCATACCATGTTTCTCCACATAATCACCCATGGTTACCCACAAAATCTCTTCCTGGCAGATTCACGTCAGGTTCACCAAAAATATGTCAAGACGTTGTGAAGGATTGGGGGGCTGGCCTCTACAACACCTCAAACCAACACCAAGAAAAGAGGATGAAGTGTATAGATCTCTCAAGATAATATGGGCTGATCTTCTCTCGCAAATTTTGACAACTTCACTCACACTCAGCCTCGACTAGCTTCCCTCTACACCGCTACAACTCCCACTATACTTGGACGCACCAAAGGAAGCAAGGGAACCAAGAAAACCAAAGTAAAAAAGTAAAGGAAAACAATGGAATTTTTTTCACTTGTCCTCATAAAACCAAGAGCTTCACTTCTTTTCAAACGCCCTTCCATGTGCTAGTAGAGACTCCATAGGCGCTCTCATATATACACATAGCTAGACCAAAACCCATCCAAATCAAGCTCACTTTGAAAACCCACAAAGTTCAGAAAAAAAAATCAAAAAAAGTGATGGAAAACTTGGGGAAAACCTTGCCCTTTTGCGTATGTACAAGCAAGGAATTGCAGCACATAGTCTACCCTCGATTAGCTGCACCAAAGGGAACCACACACAACATGGCTACCATACCTCAAACCAAGATGAAGAGAGGTCAATATGCAAAGCTAAGCACCCACTTTCATCAGCCCATTGAGGAGAGACACACTCTCAACTCACCACACCAGGCTCTCGCAAAGCAAGAGGGGCACCTCTACACCAAAACCCCCACGCTTCATCGCAGGCTACAACAACACATAGTTTCTTCTTCACAGCTGAATATCCTTCTTCACTCACGACCCCAAGCTGATAAAGGTTCAGTTTTTGTTCATATTTTTAAATCACTAACTCACACTTTGAAGTATTGACACCTCTATGTACAAAAACAACAAAACTATGTACCCCGCACAACTGGCCCGCATGTGTAGAGACAGCTGGCACACACCGCCTTTGTACACTTTGTACAAGCATGCTTTATTTACATCTAAGGCCCCCAGAAGCATTAAAGAACATATCTCAAAGGATTTGGGGTGTCCGAAACCATTCCGTCAAAACACGTCACATATTGTCCCCCCAACAAGCATCCCATTGACTCTTGCCTTATGCATATTTCCACCCAAGTCCTTGAGCTGATAGCTTCCCATTATCATACACCTTATGCACCACAAAAGGACCTTCCCACTTTGCCTTGAACTTTGTTTGAAAGGTATTGTCCAAAGCACTATTATACCTCATAACCAACATGCCTTCACATAGCCCTTTTGCCTTTATCTTTTCATTGAATACATCAGCCCTTATTCTTCCCAAGTCTTCATAGTATCTAATGGAACTTTATCTATCCAACAAGAGGCTATGCATAGATTCCAATCTCTCCGTAACATGCTCCTCCTCAACCAAACTATGCTTCAAAATGAACTCCAATGAAGGAAGCATCACATTAATCGGCATAACACACTCTTCTCCATAAACCAAATGAAATGGAGTGACGCCCGTGGATGATTTTTGAGTCACTCTACATGTCCACAATGCCCTCTCCATATAGATATCCCAATCTTTTGGATGCTCTTCCACAAGCTTGAACAATATCTTCTGTAAAACTCCATTGAATGCCTCCACCAACCCATTGCATTGTGGATGATAAGGAGTAGCATACCTATGTTTGATCTCCAATTTCTCCACCAATTCAGTGATAAGATCATTTCTAAACTCTTTCCCTTGATCACTTACAAGCTCCAATGTCACTCCAAATCTACAACAAATGCAATCAAAGATAAAGGCGCATACATCTTTGCTTGTAGCCCCTCTACTAGCCTTTGCTTCTGGCCATCTTGTCATATAATCCAATGCACTAAGTATGTAGTGCTTCCCATTTCTAGTGCCTAGAAGAGGACCAACTACATCCACACCCCACTTCTCAAAAGGTCCATAGCTTACAATGTGTCTCAAAGGCTCTGGCATCAGCTTTCTCTTTTGATACATTTGGCACTCATGACAACTTCTACACCAATGGACGACATCCCTATTCATACTTGGCCACATAATTGAGCATTCAATACTTTCATTCTTGTAATTTCCACTCCAAAATGGCCTCCACATCCTTCCTCATGACATGCTTTTAGGCAATCAAAAATTTCATGATGGTGGAGATCTCTTCTCATGACACCATCAGCCCCCTTGTGATACATTTGCTCTCCAACCAAGACATACTTCATAGCTCTTCGTGTGATTGCATGCCTTTGTTGAGAAGCCAACCCCTTTCTTGAAAAACCCATTTGCAACACATGTTCTTCCTCAAGGAGGGATTCCCTTCCAAGATACCTTGGCTCTCTGATTATCACCACATGCACATCCTTTGTGAACACCTGGTCCGCCAACTCATGAGCCCTTACATTCATATTTCGCGGAACATGCCATATTTGAAAGGAAGTAAAAGACTTTAACAACTTCCTCACTTTGAAAAACCAGCCCTTCATGCCTTCTTGATTTAACTTGCACGTACCTTGAACTTGCCGCACAATCAACATAGAATCACCTTTGATTAAAAGCCTCCTTACATGCCTTTTGACACATTCGTCCAAGCCCAAACAGAGGCTTGCATCGGGATTATTACTCAGCCTCATTATTACTCTTTACATCCACTTCTTGGCTTCCAAACCAGCATTCAATGCCATCTTTATCCACAAATACATAACCAATAGTGCCTTTAGTAATACTCCTCTTGAAAGCCCCATCAAAGTATAAGGTACCCTCTACATCCTGAAGCTCCGCATGCATGGTTGGACTTGGTACTATCTTCTTTTACAAATCTTTCTTCAATTCATTCCTTGCATGAATCTCTTTAAAGGTGAGCATATCCACCATATTTGCTCTCACACTATCCTCCTTAATAAAGCTCATGTCAAATTGTTGTAAGCTAAGTATCCATTTTTGCAATTTAGGACTATCCCCAGGATACCTTAGTGCATGTGTTGAGATGTCGAGCTCTACATCTTGAGCTGGCATCCACTACGGGTCTTGGCCGCTTACGGTATTTACTCACTGGCGCGTTAGGTGACCGACACGGAGGATCTCTGCCAGTGATTCTACAGCTGGACTACACTTATAGTGCTAGCCTAGTACGCTTCTAGCGAGTTCACACTTAGTGACCGCATGTACATATGTGCTACTTTTCAGTTTTAGCACTTAGTCATTTTGTACTCTCTTTTCTGTGAGAAGAAGAAGAAGCTTTCCATCTTTGTGTGGTGTGTGCTTGTCTTGTGTAGCTCTCTTGCATCCTCTTTCTTTACATGGTATCAGAGCCTGGTGCAGGCAAGAGAGGCTAAGAGAGCAAGAGCATCACAATCCCTTCATTCGCAATCCACGACCAGGTCTCCAAAGTGCAGTACACATAGATTTATTGAACAAGTACATTGGTTGTATGTACGCTTGATTGTGGACACTCGTTGAGTGTAAAAAGCGTTACAGGTACCACAATAGCAGGTTCAGCAAATTTGCAGGTTTTTGCAGTTTGCAGCTATTTTGTCTTAGTGCTTCAAGATGTCTGACGGTTTCAGTCAGATTGTCACTGAGAAGCTTGAGAAAAATAACTACCCTGCATGGAAGTTCAGAATAACAAATTTCCTAAAAGGAAAAGGTTATTGGGACTATGTAGAAGGAGACAATGAAAAGGAACCAGAGATTCCCAAGGCAAATGCTATAGCAGAACAAAGGAAAGCTTTGAGGGACTGGCAACAAGGACAGAGCAAAGTGATGTATTGGCTTTCTATGAGCATCACAGATGGCATGATGGGCTATCTACAAGATGCTGAAACCCCCGCCATTGCATGGAAAAACTTAGGCAGAGTGTTCGAGGTGAACACCAAGGCCAGGAAGCTTCAACTAAAGTCGGAGCTAAATCAGGTTAAGAGGAACAACCTCTCCATCAATGATTATGCTTTGAAGATCAAGAGTATCATTGAGGCTCTTGGATCTATTAAAGTCTCAATGGAAGACGACGACATTGTCTGTGCATGCTTGGATGGTCTAGGAGATGAGTATGTACATTTCAGGTCTTCCATGAATACAAGAGACGACATCCCCGTGTTCCAAGATTTGATTTCTATGCTTATTCTTGAGGAGAAGAACCTTGACACATCTTCCTCTCATGGTAGAAATAATTTTGAACAGACCTTCTATTCTAACTCCAATAGAGGTAGAGGTAGAGGTCGTGGTCGAGGCCCAAGGGGTTGCAGGCGCCAATTTCAAGAAGGTCAATCAAATCAAAACAATACAGGTGGTAGGGGAAACTAGTCTCAAGGCAGGGGGAGTAAAAGAGGTCGTGGTGCAGGATCAAGCAGGCAGCAACATACTACAGATAGCAGAGAATGTTGGACTTGTGGTGAAAGAGGTTACATGTCACGTGACTGTCCAAAGGGAAAAGCAAGTGGAAAGAGAGAACATGGCAACTATGCATCTACTAGCAGAGATGCAGATGACAACAAAAATGAGCACATGTTTGTTATGCAGCATGTAATGAATACAATGACTACAGAGAATTCCACCCAAGATGATGTTTGGTATGTGGATTCAGGTGCCTCTAATCACATGATGTCTCGTGGAGAGTGGTTTAGAGATATGCGCAAACCAGATGTGTCAGGCTATGTGCAGACAGGAGATGACACAGCTCACCCCATTGCTCATGGGACATACCTCTAAATACGAAGAGTGGGAAATCAAAGTACTTAGCAGATGTACTTCATGTCCAAAACATTACAAAGAATCTTTTTTCTGTTGGACAAATGGTTGATCAGGGTTTGCAGGTTTGCTTCAATCCGAATGGCTGTTATGTAGAAGATTTCCAGAATGGCTGTAAGCTGATCACAGAGGGCAAATGTGTGGGCAGAATGTTTACGCTGAATGTAGACATGCCTGAAGTAAAAGCTGCATTATTTTCACAGGGCATAGGTGTTGTGGCTGATGTTGACATTTGGCACAAACGCATTGGCCATGTCAATGAGCAGAGATTACGCAGCATGCAATCAAAACAGATTGTAAAAGGTTTTCCCAAATTCAAGGTGGATGGTATGCATAAAGTGTGTGCAGCATGCCAGTTTGGAAACCAGTCAAAGGGCTCATTTCCACATGAGCGCAATGTATGTAAAAATCCACTTGAGGTGGTGCACACAGATGTTTGGGGTCCAACCGATACTGCAAGTATACATGGTTGCAGGTATTATGTCTCTTTCATTGATGACCATACAAGGAAAGTATGGGTCTACTTCATGCGTAACAAAAGTGAAGTGTTTGGTCACTTTCAGGACTTCAAAGTCATGATTGAGAAGAAGACAGATATGCAAATCAAGACATTGAGGTCAGATGGAGGGGGAGAGTACTTCTCCAACGATTTTTCAGGTTTTTTGCGAATGCATGGTATACGCAGGCAGTTTACATGCAGATATACTCCACAGCAGAATGGGGTCGCAGAAAGGAAAAACAGGCACATTGCAGAGGTTGCACGTGCATTGATGAATGAGAAGAACATGCCTCATCATTTCTGGGCTGAAGCTGTAAATACAGCTGTGTACATTATGAACAGGACACCTACAGTTGCGATGCATGATGTAACGCCTGAGGAAAAGTTTACAGGTACAAAGCTTGATTTGGCACACTTGAAAGTGTTTGGATGCATAGCTTACGTGCATATACCAGATGAGTTGCGTAGGAAATTGGATCCTAAAGCAGAGAAATGTATTCTTGTGGGATATTCCCTTGAACAAAAGGGGTACATGTGCTAAAATCCTACTACATGAGAATTACGAGTGAGCAGAGATGTAGTCTTTGATGAGATGAGCAGCTGGTACAGTAATGCACATAGCACTATTGGGGGTGATGTAAAAGATGATGTAGTTCTACAAAATGTGAGGCCACAGTCACAGGTTTTGAGTGGACCACAAGAGTCCTCTTCTCGTGTCTCTATTGAGAAGCCATGGAATGGTAGACTACGTACGCAGGTTACTCCACCAGTAGGTACAGGGAATGTATCATGAAAAGGAAAGGAAAAGGTTGATGAACCTCCCTTTATGGCTGATGCATCATCAGGTTTTTCACATGTAGACATGGATTCAGATGGTTCTAAACAAAGTCTTGATGAGGAATTTGGAATTTCGGCTGTCAGGACACCTGGTGTAAGGAAAGTACAAGAAGGTGCTAGAGGGCAAAGGAGTGACCCAGGACCGTGCAGATCTAACAGAGTCAGAAATCTAGTTCAGAAATTGACTTATGATGGGTATCTAGCGCATCACAAAGCCTACATGGCTAAGGTGATACAGGATGTGGAGCCCACATGTTTTGAGGATACAGTTGGAAATGTGCATTGGGATGATGCAATGAATGAAGAGATGGTTGCATTGGAAGAAAATGACACATGGGAGTTGGTGCCATTGCCAAGTGGCAAGAAAGCTATTGGCTATAAATGGGTGTATAAAACCAAGCATAAGTCTGATGGTAACATTGAGCGTCACAAGGCAAGGCTGGTCGCAAAGGGTTATGCACAGACGTATGGCATAGACTATGAGGAGACCTTTGCTCCAGTGGCAAAGATGACAACTATGAGAGCTGTCATAGCAGTGGCTGCATCTAGAGGATGGATTATGCATCAAATGGATGTAAAGAATGCCTTCTTGAATGGTGAGTTGCAAGAGGAAGTGTATATGGATCAGCCACCTGGTTATGTCGATCCAGGTTACCCAGATTATGTATGCAGACTTCTCAAAGCTTTGTATGGTTTGAAGCAGGGCTCTTGAGCATGGTATGATAGGATTTCCAAGTATCTTGTCAGTATTGGGTTTAGGAGAGCTCATGCTGATCATTCACTCTATGTACGTGAGAGTGATGTGGGGATTGTGGTCATTACAATATATGTAGATGACCTTATTATTGTGGGTGACAATGCTATGGAGATTGACCATGTGAAGGGTCTTCTCAAACAGGAGTTTGAAATGAAAGATTTGGGCGAGTTGCGCTACTTTCTTGGCATTGAGGTGATTAGGACTACAGAGGGTGCATGGCTGTCACAGAGACAATATGCTTTGGACATGTTGTCAAAGTATGGTATGGCTGATTGTAAGCCAATTTCTATTCCCTTGGATGTGAATGCAAAGCTGAGTGCAGAGAAGGGTGATGTTGTTGAGGATGTCAATATGTATAGGAAGATTGTGGGTAGTCTAATCTACTTGACTATCACGAGGCCAGACTTGAGCTACACAGTAGGCTTGGAGAGTCAGTTCATGCAGCTTCCGAGGAATATGTATAGGAAGATTGTGGGTAGTCTAATCTACTTGACTATCACGAGGCCAGACTTGAGCTACACAGTAGGCTTGGAGAGTCAGTTCATGCAGCTTCCGAGGAAGCCACATTTGGATGGAGTACGACGCACACTTCGGTATGTGCAAGGGACTCTTGACTACGCATTGTTCTATGCAGTAGATGCGCCGTTAGCATTGTATGGGTATACAGATGCAGATTGGGCAGGTAGCATTGTTGATAGGAGATCTACGAGTGGCTTCATGTTCTCTTTTGGGAGTGCTGATGTTACTTGGAGCAGCAAAAAGCAGCCTACAGTTGCTTTATCGAGCACAGAGGCTGAGTACAGAGGTGCAACAATTGTGGCGTGGGAGGTAGCTTGGCTACGCACATTACTTGAGGACTTGGGAGTGCAGGTGGACCAGAAGATTGTCATCCATTGTGACAACCTCAGCAGCATGAAGTTGGCTAGGAACCCAATGTTCCATGCCAGGACCAAGCACATAGAGGTCCATTACCACTACATTTCAGAGCGAGTGTTGGCAGGCGACATCGACTTGGTCTACGTCAGCACAGAGGAGCAGATAGAGGATATCTTTACCAAGGCCCTCGGAGCTAAGAAGCTTCGACGTTTCCGGACTATGCTTGAACTCTGCAACATGCAGAGCTCGAGGGGGAGTGTTGAGATGTCGAGCTCTACATCTTGAGCTGGCATCCACTACGGGTCTTGGCCGCTTATGGAATTTACTCACTGGCGTGTTAGGTGACTGACACGGAGGATCTCTGCCAGTGATTCTACAGCTGGACTACACTTATAGTGCCAGCCTAGTACGCTTCTAGCGAGTCCACACTTAGTGACCGCATGTACATATGTGCTACTTTTCAGTTTTAGCACTTAGTCATTTTGTACTCTCTTTTCTGTGAGAAGAAGAAGAAGCTTTCCATCTCTGTGTGGTGTGTGCTTGTCTTGTGTAGCTCTCTTGCATCCTCTTTCTTTACAATGAGGCAACAAACTACATGATGTCAACACCACAAAAGGCTTACAAATAAGATAAGATTTCAGTCTTTTTGTTGCATATACCAATGCCCAAACCAATTGCTCGATCTCATGCCAAGATTTTTGTACATCATTCTTCACTTTGCTTATGTAGTAAGCCGGCCTCATATAAGATTGCTTTTTTCCTTTTTGCATCAATACCACACCAATAGCATGCTCACCCACACTCAAGCTCAAGTAAAACATTTCATCCCAACAAGGAGGCATCATCAAAGGTTGTGTAGATAGCTTTTCCTTGACGTCCTCAAAAGCTGTTTGCTCATGCTTAGTCCAAAGAAAAGGGTCTTTTTGTCTTGCTTCCTGCAAAGGGTGCACATATTCAACAAGCATACAAAAAGACCTTGACAAGTACCTTAGCTTTTGTACAAAACTCATCAATTCCTTTGTACTTTTAGGACTCTCCATCATAAGCAAACATTCCACTTTTTTAGGATCTGGAGCTATCCCATTCTCACTTACCTCATGGCCAAGAAGTATCACTCTAGCTCTTGAAATTTTACATTTCAAAGGATTGAGTTGACCCCCATCATCATCAATCCTTTTAAACACCATATCAAGATTTTGCACGTGAAGCATTCTACCACTGTAAACACAAAAATCATCCATAAAAACTTTTACAAAGCTTCCAAGGTAAGGCCCCAATACTTTGTCCATCCAACTTTGGAAGCTTGCATAAGAATTCATCAAGCCAAAGGGCATCACCCTAAAGCAAAACACTCCCCATGGGGTCAAAAATATGGTCTTATTTTGATCTTCATATGCAATCCCAATTTGAAAATACCCACTAAACCCATCACATACCGAATATCTCTCATGACCTGCAACCGTGTCCAAAATCTCATCTTGAAAGGGAAGGGGATAGTGATGCCTCTTTGTTGCCGCATTCAATGGCTTGACCAAAACCCACAAATCAAGATCACTTCGAAAACCCACAAAGTTCAGCAAAAAACTCAGAAAAAGTGATGGAAAACTTGGGAAAAATCTTGCCCTTTTGTGTATGTACAAGCAAGGAATTGCAGCGCATAGTCTACCCCCGACTAGCTGCACCAAAGGGAACCACACACAACATGGTTGCCATACCTCAAACCAAGATGAAGAGAGGTCAATATGAAGATCTAAGAACCCACTTACATCAGCCCATTGAGGAGAGACACACTCTCAACTCCACACCAGGCTCTCGCAAAGCAAGAGGGACACCTCTACACCAAAACCCCCAAGCTTTATCGCAGGCTGCAACAACACATAGTTTCTTCTTCACAGTTGAATATCCTTCTTCACTCACGACCCCAAGCCGATAAAAGTTCAGTTTTTGTTCATATTTTTAAAGCACTAACTCACACTTTGAAGTATCGACACCTCTATGTACAAAAACAACAAAACTATGTACCCTGCATAACTGGCCCGCATGCGTAGAGACAGCTGGCACACACCGCCTTTGTACACTTTGTACAAACATTCTTTATTTACATCTAAGGCCCCCAAAAGAATTAAGAACATAGATCAAAGGCTTTGGGGTGTCCGGCACCATTCCGCTAAAACACGTCACAACGTTTGCGGTCTTGCCAAGAAAGCACCAGGATTTTGGCTATGAGAGTTTGTGAGAGAACTCCAAAAACTATATGAAGGAGTTATACCATAGATTCCATGAAGTCTAGGGTCTGTAAGAAAGTGCAATCAAAGAATCTCCACTCTTTCTCTCTTGGACACACACACACAAAGAAAGAACACAAAAGAAAGAACACTCTTTCTCTCTTGCACACACACACACAAAGAAAGAACACAAAAGAGCATATCAAAACAACACAAAGATGAAAACATCAAGGCTATGGTCATATCATATCATGGGTAATATTAAAGGATTATTAAATGAGTTAATGGTGTTCAATATTTGCCGACGAAATAGGCTACAAATTGTTCTTTGGGATTATAACTTTGTGCTTACCATAATATATATGTTTTGTCTAGTGATTGGGATTAATTGTGTGTACAATTGCTCTTGGTTCATAGAAAGATAACTACACTTATGTCAAAACAAAATTTATAGTCTATAAGGGGTAGTATGATGGGATCAGGTGAAAGAAGTATTTCATTGAGTCTTTTTGGGCCAAAGAGAAACACTATACATTTTTGAAAGCGTATTTTACAGATAATCCTAATTTATAATAGATCGCACAGAGTGTAAGTTAAAATTCAACAAAATAACAAAGAAAAAAAAACTTTCCTTATCAACCCCTTCCAGAGTTTTTTCCAATTTGATGGTAAGAGATAAAAGACTTCGGCCTTGATTGACTAGAGTTGATGTTTACAAGGATGCTTTCAAGTTTAGTTAGCCTTCCTCAAAGGCAAGTGTAGGGCTAAAGGCTAATTTGGCACGAATCCTCTCACTCCCTCTTGAATGGTTTTCAAGGAAGAAGATATCCCCTTTTATAGGAAACCCCCAAGAATTACACAAGAAAGAGAAGAGCCAATGTGAACAAAAACTGAAAAAGTTTGAAATGAGTTGTCTCTACATGATGTTTGCAGATTGGGGTCCACCATTTTGATCATATCTCCTCAATCGTGGCTCCAAATAAAGAAATAAAGATAGGAGCAAAAAAATTGACTCTTGAGTTATGACACCCATTTTATATACTTTTTCCAAGTCAAATTGGAGCCTTGTGTAAAAAATTCAGCAAAAGTCTTCTTGTGGTCCCCTTAGTTGAGATTTCCACTTGATTCCAATGGACACCTCATGCAATATGAAAGCATGACATTTCTCCTTGACGAAGGTTTGTAATAATCCTCTTAATAATGCATTAAAATGAGTACATCTTTGAAAATCGTGCAAGCTAGTGTCCCACTAGGATTTAATTCCTTCCTAGTAGCTACTAAAAGAAATATATGAAAAATACATAGAATATTTATATATTGGAAGCTACCCTAGATATAGGATCTAGCTAGTGTGTGAGATGATAATGACATACTAGAAAGAAAGAACCAATTCTTTTTGCCCCAAGTTAAAGAGGCGGAGCTATTGACGCTTTTTCTCATAGTACTTTCTAATGGTAAAGTAAGAATATGTTACCCTTGAGATAAATAATAGAATGAGATAGGAAGCTTATTATTATCCTTCGATATGCATACGTACAATACAGGAAATATACTTATGTATCTAAAAAGTTTCAAGGTAGATTTTGTAGCATTCGTTCCTACTATACACGTGTCACAGCACGACAACATAGAGATTTTACTTGCATTGTGTCAGGTAGCAAAGGTGTTGTTGTGGACCTCTCACACTTAGTGAAATCTGAAACATGCTAGTGTGACTCAGAACAAGTGTTTCTTGAGTGGCTGCTCTTCCAGAATAGTGTTAGCAGTTGGTTTTTCGAGAACCCTCTGAAGCCAATGTTCTTCAAAAACCTAGAAACTTTTTTATACCTTTTTCCTAAGTTCAATAATTCAAACACATTAGTGCTAGATGAATACTTATATAAGATGTACTTCAATGATCCTTCTTGCTATGTGATTCTTCGTGGATTGGAGCAAAAAAATGAGACGTAGTGGGAGCATTTCTTGAAACAGCATGTAGCCAAATTTGTGTTACAATGGGTCGAGAGTGCTAGCAAAGAAAAACTCGTTAGTGAGTGTCCACATGCCAGGAAGGAGCCTCTTGCACAATGGAATTGCAATATTGGACATTATAAAGTACGGTCCTAACATGGAATTACCCCTTTGTGCCTCCCAAAAATTCTTCCTGACCATACTCCAAAAGCCCCATACAAGCGCCCAAAGATGGGAAAATTTACATAGTCTTTATATGTTAACATCGGTTCATACCAAATATAATTTATCTAGACTTATACATGAAAGCTTTTGTGTTGGTGTCCATTTTATTCTTATATTGAGTGTGTTGTACGGTGCTAGAGTGTGTTTGTTGTTAGTGCTGATAATTTCTATCAAGTGGTGCTTACTGCTGGTTAATTGCACGAAATGTGATCTCAAGTATAGCTTATTGGTGGTGAAGTGTTGGAAATTGCTCTTAAGGAGTGCTATGTTTTGGTGAAGTAGGTTATGTAAAGTGTTGTAAAGTGGTGGTAATTGGTGATAAAGTGCTCTAAATGTGCTTTCAAGTGGTGCTTAGTGGTGATAAAGTGTTGAAAGTGTGTTGTTCAGAAGTGCTTATTGGTAGTGAAGTGCTAGAAAGTGCTATCAAGGAGTGTTTTGTTTTGGTGATGTGAAGGAAAACATTACGTGAAATTTGGACTCACAAAGGGGCCCTTTAAGGAGTTTACCTCTCTCTACCAAAACGGGCATATGGATAAAATTTTGCAAACAAACTCCAAAGTTGGTGGAGGTTTGACAGTTAGGATGTCCTCTTCAAGCTCTATCCATAAACCATAAATATGATATGGGACTTAGTCTAAACTAAGTAGTAATCTTGTGTCATGTAGATTTGGGCCATCTGGACTCTTGGCATAATGAGTCTCCAATTTCACTTCTCTTAATAAGAGGGAGTGGAGAGTTTTCTCGACTAATCGAGACCACCCATCCTTGACTGGCAACCTGAGCTAGCCCCCACTTTCCACCCCACACTTACACTTTTCTGCTCGTTTACTAATTACTACCACACTGTTTTACATATACAAACAGTGTTCTTTAATTAATTCCAAACACAGATTCTTTTATCTAGCTCTTCAAACATCACCAAAACATTTCTTTCTTAAACATGGTCTAATGAAGACAATCCTATAATTCAACAAAAATGAATCTTTCAATTATTCTTAAGAGTCGTCGCTACTCGCGGACTTTCTCTGTCTAACCAACAGAGCATTTGCAAAGGATTTACTTATTTGCTAATTGCAAAATGCGCATACTTTCCCAGTCTCGCTAATCGCAAGGGAGCATCTCGCTAACCGCAAGGCATCCCATATCCGCAAGGTATCTTGCTAACCGCAAGAGACAGAAAGAGAGCTGATAATATCAACTTAATCTCCGCTAACCGCGGGATCACCTTGCTAACAGCGAGTTCCATCTAGAAACAATATATTCTTTCAGCAATTGTTTTCTTTATGTGATTTCTCAAACAAGATTAGCCAACCTCTAATATCAAACAGAGATAGTTTATCAAACAGTAATCATAAATCAAACAATTCCTTCTCTACTCTATGAAATCATATGCTTGTTACTTGTGATATAATCACGTTTTCTCGACAGTTTAAGGAAATTCTTAGGCTTGACTTACCGGTCATCATGTATAACAATGGAGAATTATAAATTCATCTTACCGGATTAGCAACCCGTTTGACTACCTCTCGTGGTTGAGGTTGGATGGCTTCGACTTCTTCCACAACCAATACCTGTGCTTGAGCCACGTTTGGAGTAGTTGATGCCTTCCTCTGCATCTTTTTTGGAGGTGGAGCGACATGGGTGTCCTTCGAGCTTTGAGTCACTCGCTTCGGGGCCATTGTATCACAAAAGAGAATCGAGAAAGTGAGAAAGAGAACTCAAGAATTTCAGAGATAATACGATGATGGTAGAGAAAGAAGTTGCAGATGGAGATGGCTTGAGGGAGAGAGATTGAGAGAGAGAAGGTAACTCCGATGCAAGGCAAGAGAGCTTCTGCTTCTGAGAGTGTATGTTCTCAAAGTGAAGGGAGAGGAGTCTTTATATAGGCTCTCAAAGGCAGCTAAGAATAGAGGGAGGAAGGAGAGATAAGTTCGTGCACGTTCACGGCTTTTTTTTTTGTGGATACGGATTTCGATGCACGATTTTGAACCTCTTGGATGGAACTTGGCTCCCAAGAAAAGAGCTCTAAATTAAGCTTCTTCTCTCTTTCTTTCCTAAAAGTATTCCTCCTACTCCTTCTTTTCTAAAATTACTCCTTTTCTAAAATTGCTCTCCCTTTCCTAAAATTACTCTCTCTTTCCAAAAGAGTCAACTCTTATCTTTAGATGCAATTTTCAGGCTTAAGTTTCCCATCAACCTTATTGTTTTCAAGTGAATAAGGTTCATAATTAATAGTTCTAAAGTCTGATTTTTGATCTGATCGTTCCATTAGAATGCTCTTTGACTTGATAAAATGCAAACCTCAAATATTTACAAAGTAAATGAAATACCTTTATTGAAAAATGTTGGGTACATTAGATATATAGCACGCCATGAGATTTCTCATATTTTTAAAAATTCTTTTTTTTTGATTCACTTAGATTTCGACAGAGTTGTCACATTATAGGTGAATAAAAAAAAACCTTCTAAAATATGAGGCATCTCATGGCGTGCTATATATCGGTAGATAGAGCTTGAAGAGGACATTCTAACTTTTAAACCTCCGTCAACTTTGGAGTTTGTTTGCAAAAATTTATCCATGCGTCCATTTTGGTAGAGAGGTAAAGTCAAACTCCTTAAAGGGCCCCTTTGTGAGTCCAAATTCCACCTAATGGTAGTGCTTAGTGGTGGTGAGGCCCCGTAAATTTTTGTCAAGTGGTGCTTTTGTGGTGTTGTAAATTTGTGCTAATTGGTGATAAAGTGCTCTAAATTTGCTTTCAAGTGGTGCAAACTAGTGGTAAAGTGCTGAAAGTGTGCTGTCAAGTAGTGCTTGTTGGTATTGAAAGTGCTGGAAAGCGCTATCAAGGAGTGTTGTGTTTTGGTGAAGTAAGGAAAAGTAGTACTCAGTGGTGGTGAGGTCCTGCAGTAAAGTGTTTTCAAGTGGTGCTTTTGTGGTAGTAAAGTTTTGAAAATTTACTCTCAAGTGCTTATTGGAGGTGAAGTGTTGGAAAGTGCAATCAAGGAGTCATGTGTTTTGATGAAGTGCTGGAAACATAGTGCGTAGTGGTGGTGAGCTCCTGTAAAGTACCATCAAGTGGTGCTTTTGTGGTGGTGAAGTCCTAAAAAAATATTGTCACTTGGTTAAATTACTCCTATTGTTTGAGTATAAACTGTGGTCAAATTTTGAATGATCACACAGATAGTACTTACAATTTCTCCTTTGGAGGCATGCTATTATAGATTTGTTCAAATGCATCATTTGACATATCATATATATTAGGCTCACCTTCCCTCGTGCACATTGGAAACCTGATGCATTGCACAAGTGGGAGTAGATAAGAGTAGTGGGATTGTTGTCCAAAAGGACATATGTATCATCTCACCCATATACTTTGTCGTAGAATAGTCCCTCAACGAAAAATGAATTTTTTTTAATATGGTTGTGCCATTCATCCCTTTTAGATTTTATGGTCAAGCCCTTTGTCGTAGTGCATTTGAGAATGTAGAAATCTGTGCTTGGCTCCTTTGCAGTCACTGCAAAGTTTTGGCCAACCATCAACGCATCACTCAGGTCATCATGGTGGCCATCATATATGGGGACATATTCATCCTCATCCTCACTTGATGCTTGTCCATCCCTTTCATCCCTAACTATCAACTGTATTTGCAAGTACTCCCACCCCTCCACATGATCTTTATTTGGGCATCTCCTCCATTGACCTTTGATGCACGCCTAGCAAAAGAAACACAATAGTCTGTGCCTTAGCTTGTGCATCTATGTTTGACTATAGCCATTAACATAGTGAAAGGATCGAGATGCACATGAAAACCCACAATGTGTCTCTATCGATGTCACCAAGCTTGACCTCCCATAGAATAAACGATCAACTTTCTTGCCTGTTTGTGGACATTCTTTTTTCAGGGTTTCATTGAGGAATGCAACAATGCTTGAAGTGTTATGAAGCACCCATCCGCCAGATTTCAATTGCTCATGTGTGAGAGATCTTTTGAGCATTGCACCAGCCTCATTGTGTTCACCCTTGCCATGGCCAGAAGCAGAGAAATTGTGCATCATCTTGATACTAGTCATATTAAAGAATTGGGCTACAAAATAGAAATTTGGCCACCTTGCTTTGAATTGTCAAGCAACACCACCAAACCACACCCAGTGTCGCTTGACACTATAGCCTTGACTTTTTAGCCACTCATTATGAAAAAGAAAAAAGTGTTGCACAAACAAAGTGTCATTTGTTTTGTGATCAGAGATGTAGAAGAGACTCGTCTTTTGAATGGCACCAAGCACATCACGTTGTTAGGCGTTTTTCTGGAAGAAGTGATTGCGCATATGTACATACACATGCATTGTGCATCGAATAAAGGATTGCCCATTTTCCAGAGTCAGGTGGTTACATGGGGCCCACATGTGTACAGGTAGGATAGTGTGTACATAGTACATTGATTTTCATTATCGCCAGTATCAGTGTGTTTTTCTATAATAATAAGGAGTTGATGGAGTGTAAAACTTCTCAAGAAAGATATCAATGGGGTCACTCAATGAGGTAAGTAGTGGATTTTTTGAAGACAGAAGATCTCAACAAAGTCTGTCAAGAAGTATAAGGTTTGGTGCAAAGGGAAGGTGAGTTAGTAGATGAGTACATACGTAAGTTTTTGATGGCATGGGAGCGGATGTGCAAGGCCTTAGCACCACAAGTACCCCCACCTGACACAATGAAGAAGGACATGTTCTTAGATTTCTTTGGGAGAATATACATTGGAGAGTGGAGCTAAAGAAGCGTAGGACATATGAAGATGCACTAGATGTAGCAAGAACAAAGAGTGAAAGCTGAGAAGAATGAGCTAGCTAGGAGTAGAGTCTTTGCCCAGGAGGTCTGAGCTTCAGACTATGGATTCTTTGCAAGGTAGCATGCCAGGGGTTCACCATGAACCGGTGGTTTCTGTTACTCTTCAAGTTATGCAAGCAGTGGTCACTATAGCAGTGCAAGATGATGGGCTAAGGAAAGACATGAAGCAAGTGGTAGATTTAATGAAGAATCTCAGCCTAAACATGCTAGGTAATGTGGGAAATAATTGAGGTCATGCGAGGTTTGCAAGTCATCCAGGAGGTGGAGAAAAAGCAAGAATGATGTTGGACAAAGCAATGGTAGGTTATGGAGGCAGAAGCCCACATGTTATAATTGCGGAGAGTTGGTCCAAATAAGCCTACAATGTGATAAGCCACCAAGGATGGGGGGAGACATGTATCCATTGCCAAGACAGATGCTAACTTGGTCAAATGATTATGGAATTTAAAGTAAGGGAGAAGAAGGAACCAATGGATTAACCCAAGAGGAAAAGGGAAAGACAAAAGTGATAAGTGTGATCAGCTTGGAGAAGGTAGGTAGTGATGCGTATTGGGAAGAGGACCACACAGGATAAGGAAGAAATGGTGTAGGTCCTAGTAAGAAGAACAGAAAGAGCCATGAAGGTGAGGATGTCAAGGCCAAGAGGAAAAGAAGGGCTCATTCTAAGTTTCATGTTTTAGATTTTCCACTAGGAGATGGGCAATTAAGCTATGACTTGAAGGAGGATCTGACAAGCAGGAAATCAGATGTTACTTTTGGGCAGCTTATAGAGATGGTGCCTAAGCTAAAGTGATAGTGGAAGAGGATGGTTAACCCAATGGAGAAAGAACCAGAGAGAGATTCAGTGAAGGTGTTGGTGATGATGAGCTACCAGACCTTTGCTCAATAGTAGATGTGTGGCACAAAAGAAAAATTTTGGGACAAGGTTATGTTGATGGTAGAGCCCAAATATGTGTCATAACACACTCATGCGTCGAGAAGATAGGTCTTACAGTGAGTGACTGGGGTGTCAGGCTTCTGGATTAGATTGGAAAACCATCAAAAAGTAAAATGTTTGGGTGTTGTCAAGAGGTTAGAAGTGGAGGCGTATGATGAAAAGGCGGCGGTTGATTTTCATGTGATGCCAGAGGGGTTGGGAGCATATCCTATTATACCGGGCATACCATGGTTACGTGCAGTGGGAGCTGTTCAAGATTGGAGATGTGGTACGATTAGCCTCTATGGAAAGACATGTGCCAAGAAGCTATATATATGGACACAAGGAAACTATTGGAGGAAATTTATGAAGACAAGGATGAGTCTAGTGATGAACACTATTCCACATTGTTTGACGAGGACAGTGATAGTACTACCAGCAGTGATGAGGATGTTGATGTTTCATTTCTTCTGATGGACAAAGAAATCCATGAGTGTGGTTTAGTCTCATTTGCAAAAGAGATTGAAGATGAAAGTGAAGGGCCTTATGAAGTGATTGAATGGCTGATGAAAACCAAGGTTGAATTGTCAAAGAAGCAGGAATTGATGATACAAATGATCAGTGGAGGCCTCTCAGCTATGGAGAAGGAAATAATGCTGGCTAGTTTTCTTGATTTGTTCATTACTTCATATGAAGAGATTAGAGGGTTCAAAGGAGAAGAGATGCGTATAGAGCTGAAGGAAGGTGCTAAGCCAGTGGAATCGTAAGGCTAAGAAGGATGGGTCAAGAGCAGATGGAAGCCTTGTGCGAAGAGGTGGACATGTTATTGAAGGAAGGGTTCATAGTCCCAGTGGAGACCACAGTATGGGTGAGTCCAGTAGTGGTCAGCCCAAGGAAGGACCCATAAATGCAGCCACTAAGAAGAACCCATATCCTCCTCCATTCATCGATCAGATCTTGGATTCAGTGTGGCAGGTTATGAGAGGTACAATGTGTGTGATGGTTTTTTAGGTTATTTCCAATTAAAGATTGCTCTTAAAGACCGAACAAAGACAACTTTCATTATGCCATGGGGTTGTTATTTCTACACAATGCCATTTGGGTTGTCAAATGGACCATCCTTCTATCAAGAGAGAGAAAATTGGGTATTCTCATCATTCATTGGTAGTTGTGTTAAAGATTCTATGGACAACTTTTGTGTTTACAGCAGTAGGGTTGAACACCATGAGAAGCTGTAGATGGTATTGGCTCGATATGATGACTATGGAGGACAACTAATCCAAAGAAATGTCATCTAGCATAGCCAAAGGTGAACTTATTGGGCCATATGGTGTTAGAAAATGGCATTGAGGCTGATCCAGACAAGGTTAAGTCTATTATCCTTCTTCCATCACCTAAGAGTACAAAGCAATTAGCAACCTTTATACACAAAGCGAAGTACATGGCATGATTTATTCTATTGTCTTTATAGCTCCTTTATCCACTATAGAAAGTGGTAAAGCATGATCCATTGCAATGGGGTGACAAGTGTGAAGAAGTGTTTCAAGAGGTGAAAAAGGTGTTATGGGGGGCTGTCAGCCATGCAGGCTCCTGATTGGGAGCAAGTGTTTTATGTAAATCCATTAGTAGGGGATAATTCCATTGGAGCCATGCTATTGCAAAAGGGGAAGGGTAGCCATTATATGACACCAGTGTATTGTGCAAGCCGAGTGAAGTTGGTAGCAGAAAGAGAATTGTTGGAAGTAGAGCTAGTGATGGCCAGTGTAATATTTGCTTGTCAACAATTTTGTCATTACTTGCTACCACAACCTTCTGTTTCCTTAACGAGTTACACCTTTTTGCCACAGCTAATTAATGACACTAGCATGTCAAATGTGGTCAAGAAATGAGTAATTGATTTGTAAGAGTTTGAGTTCTATTTTTTAGTTGAAATCAATACAAGAGCTACCCTAGATGATTTGTTGACTTACAAGGAGAATCCCCTTCTTGTTAAGGAAGAAGTGGTGAGAAGGGTAGTTGAAGAAGTGCCACAGATGTTGTGCTTTGATGGCTCATACAGAAAGAGCCATGATGTGGTTTCAGGGGGTATAGCACTTTGCGATCCAGAGGGGAAGCTAGTATGCAAGAGAGGGTTCAAATGAGGCCGAATATGCTACTTTGGAAGCCGGATCACACATTTGTTTGAAGCATGGGATTAGAAGGTTGAGCATAAAAGGTGACACCTTGTTAGTTTTCAAGCAAGTGTTGGGTGTGTGGAAGAGCAAGAACACCTCATTGAAGGAAATGTGTTTCAAAATTAAAGGCCTTGTAATTTTTTTTGAGACATGGAGCATCAGACACATTGAACGTGCTCTAAATGGAGAGGCACATGAAGCAACTCAAATCATGATTGGGGAGCTGTTTGTGTTAAGGACTAATTTACCTTTTTATCATGGCCTAGAAAGTTTGGTTCAAGAAGAGAAGTTTTTGCTAACAGGAATCGTTTCGAAGGACATTCAAAAGTCTAAGAAGTATGGTTTTTTGTGTAGAGCATCCAAGTACAAATTGATTGGTGATGTCTTGTACATGAAAGGGGTTGATCTTGTGTTGAGACATATACCTTGGCGGGAGGAGCTTTATAGAGTGTTGGAAGAGAATCATTAGGGTGCATGTGGCAGACATTTTTCTCTAAAGATCACCTTGCATAAGAGCTTGCAAGAGGGGTATGTATGGTCTAGTTTGCACAAGGATGTTCACCACTGGTGTAGGTCTTGCAATAGATGTCACGCATTTGAAAGTAATTGTTGAAGCTAGAGCTACAAAAAACCATTATGGCGTTGTGAGCGGGATGGAAACACACAAAACGCCTCTATAACGGCCTGACACACACTCTTGGGAAGATACACACACAAACTATGGGGCACCACTCGGCTGACACAACACACCTGGCCGAGACAGGGAACACACCAATGGAGCGAGAGGAGAGAGACTATCCGCTTGCCCACTCCACACAAAGAGATACACACACACACACACACACACACACACACACACACACACACATGCAAACACACCCAAAAAACTCATCTCAAAAGAGGAGAACTTCTGATGTTTAGGTACAAATGAGCTTGGGCCAACACCAATGGGGCAAACAACTCACACAATATGGATAAAAGATACTAGATACAATCACAAATTGGAGCAGAAGCTTCGCTCATAGGAGAAACTTACACAACAAAAACAACAGAAAAAGAGTGAGGAATTTGGCAAAATGGACAGCGCCATCACATCCGAAACGGTCCAAAACCCCAGTCTACAATGTCGAAGTGCTCAAATCCGACCTCGGATGAGCAGTTTATGCCCAAAACAGGCTCCAAAATGAGCAAAAACACAGTTCCGGCTGTTCATCCTCTTCTCTCCACGTTTTTTCTGGTCTTCTCTCTGTTTTTTCAGTTCCCACACTTCACTTTTTCACTTGGGCACCCTTGGCCTTTTAGATGACCTCAAACGGACCCCGAACATGCCAAAAACTAACCTCGCAGTGCATAGTTGTCACCCTTTTGCATCATCTGCACACCTGGCACTCAGCTTTTTTCAATAATGCATCCCGTCACCACCTGAAGTGGCCCCAAAAGATGGTCCTCATGATGACCTTTCTACATAATTATCACAAGAAAACATCCACGTTGTGCCCGTACTTCTCCACGTGCAAGTATTGACCCCATTCGACCTCTTGACGCCACTAGATACCATCTGACGCACCTGCTTACCTCATGTCATCAGCCCGCGGATAGCTTCCTTGAGAAGTTTTACGCGCTACCAACTCCTCATTATTATAGAAGAAACACATTGGTACTGGTAATAGTGAAAATCGATGCACTATGTACATGTTGTCCTACCTGTACACATGTGGGCCCCACGTAACCACTTGGCTCTGGAAAATGGGCATCCTTTATTCGATGCACCATGCATGTGTATCTACATATGCACAATCACTTGCTCCAAAAAACTCCTAACAGCGTTTGATGAGTTTGAAAAGTGGGGGATTGATGCAATAGGCCCATTAGCTATCACAAGCAAGGGCAAACGCTATATTTTGTCTGTAGTGGACTATCTCTCTAGATGGGTAGAGGCTACAATAGTAAAACAAATCACTCCAAAGGATGTGGCAAACTTTGTGTACAATGAAATATGTTGCAAGTTTGTGGTGCCAGTGGAGCTACTTTTGGATAAGGGGCTAGGATTTAGAGCTAAACTATTAGACATTTTATGCACGAAGATGAAGATTAGGCACCAATATACCACTCCTTATTATCCACAATGTAATGGATTAAATGAAAGATTCAATGGTGAGTTGGTATGTGGGATTGCCCATTTTCCAGGTGGTTACGTGGGGCCCACATGTGTACAGGTGGGACAATGTGCACATAGTTCATCGATTTTCATTATCACCAGTATTAGTGTGGTTTTATATAATAATGAGAAGTTGGTGGAGCGTAAAAATTCTCAAGGAAGCTATCATCAGGGTCACGCCTTGAGGTAAGTAGGTGTGTCAGATGACATCCAGTGGCGTCAGGACATTGAATGGGATCAATACTTGCACGTGGATAAGTGAGGACACAACGGGAGCGTTTTCTTGTGATGAATTATGTAGAAAGGTAATTATGAGAACTATATTTGGGGGCCACTTCACGTGATTTTAGAATGCATTATTGGGAAAAGTTGAGTGCTAGGTGTGCAGATGGATGTCGAAAGGTAACAAAGACGCACTGCATGGCCATTTTTTGGCCTGTTTGGGGTCCATTTGAGGTCAATCAAGAGGCCAAAGGTGCCCAATGGATAAAGTGAAGTGTAGACACTAAAAAACCTAAGAAAAAAACCAGCAAAACATGGAGAGAAGAGGATGAAGAGCTGCTACTCAATTTTTGCTATTTTGGAGCCTGTTTTGGCCATAAACTACTCATCCGAGCTCCAATTTAAAAACTTTGATATTGTAGACTAGGGTTTTTGGCCGTTCTGGATGTAATGGATCTATCCGTTTTGCCAAATTCCACTATTTTCCTACTATTTTGGCTGTGTAAGTTTCTCCTGTGAGCGAAGCCTCTGTTCAAATTTGTGATTGTATCTCGCATATTTTATCCATATGGTGTGAGCTATTTGCCCCATTGGTGTCGGCCCAAGCTCAATTGTATCATGCATAAAAAATATTCCTCCTGCTGATTGTTGTGTGTGTTTTTGTGTGTGTGTGTGTGTCTTGAGTGGGCAAATGGATAGTCTCTCTCCTCTCACTCCATCGTGTATTCCCTGTGTTGGTCAGGTGGGTTGTGTAAGCTCAATGGTGCCCCATAGTGTGTGTGTCTATTATCCCAAGAGTTTGTATCACATGATTATAGAGGCATTGTGTGTGTTTCCATCTCGCTCACAAGGTAAGTATGAAATGTGAACCAAAATTGTGATGCGAGTTGAATGCCAATTCATTGAATGAATCTCATTCTACACCTTGAAGGAGTAGTTATGTGCAAAATATACTAAAGACACCAATATATCGTCAAGAAAGTTATTCAAACATTCCTTGAATTGTTGAGCTTGCCATCTATAGACGTAGTTGTTATTGAGATAGGCATGTCCTTCTTTGGAGACTATGGGAAACACCTCTACATGTGCATACTATTTGCTATTGGCATTTGTCCTATGAGTTGTAAGCTTCTAAGAAGGGCTACATGGAGAGTTATCAATTGAATATCCACTCCAGCTTAATGCATAGATAAAGCCCAAGCCTATGCTGTACATACACTATGCAAAAGTATTACTACTAGCCTTTTTATGTATTGAGTCCACTTTTTCAAAAGTGTGTGTACTTCTCTCTCTAACTGTTTGAGCTATGGATGCCTTCACCTTAAAGCCACCTTGAGCTTACTACCTTCAAACCCAACCACTGGTATCAGCGCAGCCTATCTTCCGATCCAGAGCTCCGACCCTTCTCTCTCACACGTGCAAGGCCGCTTGGACATTGTGAGGAAATCTTTGCAAGCAAGGAAATAGAACTTGAGGCAATTGAGTGCAATAGAGGCATATCTCGGCAGTGCAAGTATGCAAATCGGAGCCAACCTTGCAAGGAAAATCAAGGCAAATACTCACAATTGGATAGGGCAATCGATAGCTTGGAGGAAAGCAAAGGAATTGAATCAAGGAGCTCGTAGGTTTAGCAAGCTCAGGAAATCTAAGAGAAAATTCAAAGTGATCAAGGGAGTCGAGGTTTTGCAAAATACAAAGCTTGAAGCATTTCAAGCTAATTAGTATACCGGAACCGAAAGCTCCTCTTGAAGTTAAATCAAGCTTAATTCGGGTTCTTGCTGATTAGCACTGGGAGCATCAAGCAGTAGCATTGAAATGAGCAAGATCTTGATTGCTTTACACACATACAAGCTGCAATGTTGGCCTTATACAATGCAAAGCAATTAGATGCAATTTGGAAGCTCAATTGCAGTGTTATCTTCACACACTTACACACACATACACACACACATATCTAGCTGAAAATTCGTTGGCTAACCCTTGGCTGACAGCTTCCCTTTTTGGTGCTTTAGGCCGATGTCAGTCTTGGACATGGGTTCATGCCTACATCTTTTAGAATGGCCTCTGTTATACACATAACCTTCAAGGTTTAGAGAATGGGTCTGGTTTTGGACAAAGAGCCTCACCTTTTGGACTTATACCTGCACACACATTTACTCAGAAGCTAATCCTAAATGTCAGCTATGAGAGCTAATATATAGCCACTCATAATTACTCATCTACACACTTGCTTCAACACACCCAGTTGTGTTTGATAAAAGGAAACTCACTTAAATATAATCAAACAATCACCGTGATTGGGGATACGGTACATCATGCGAAGCTGTTACTTCTTTGAAAATCTGCACCTACCTGGTAAATAGTATTGAAGATGTCCAGTCCAATAAATTAAATGGTTTTTTATTACATCCCTAAATTATGGTTTCGTACTTGGTTTGTATCTTACTTGAAAAACCTGTGGCTATTCAGCTGTCTTACCTTTGTGGAAATCTCCAGGTTAATGCCTACCATACTTGTGGGCTTGGTTTTCCTATGTTGGCTGGCCTGCTATGTGAGGTTAATTTTCAAATTAAATATAGCATAATGGGTGTAATGCTACACATTTTGTCATTATTTATGTTACATCCAGACTATCACTTTATGAAGGAGAAGCCTGTCATGCACATGGATAGAATTAAAGAGGGGATGCCTACCTTTGGTGGTGGTGAGCCTCCTATAATATAAGACTAGACATCCTTGCATAATCGATTCACACACACACACACACACACACACACACACACACACACACACACACACACACACACACACACACACACACACACACATGCACACACACTCGTGTTGATACATAGTCGGGCATGCTACGAATCTCCTCTAAGTTCTCCTGCGGCAGAGGTCTCCACTGAGCCTTGTAGAGGAAACACATTCCCATCTGCATAGCTGGTTTTCCCTCGCTGGTTGTACGTATGCGGTGTCTCCTTTCCCTGATCGCCATTCCTGATCTAGAAAAATTGATGATCCTCTCTCTCTTTCTTTCTCTCTCTCTCTCTCTTGCCCCCTCAAGCAACGAGGGCCTGGTGTGAAGGGCTGCTATCATATGCACACAGGGAGTGGAGTGGTCCCCCATCCTTATGACTCCTCCAATACTCGAAGCACCTTTGTGCAATCTGTTATCAAGCACGAAAATGGTACCTAGAAGCAGCCTTTTACACAAGCGCTTTGAACGTCCTTCTGTACACCTTATCAACATATCATGGATGGTTGCCTGCTGGGTATGGTGCTTCGCTGCCCCTTCACTAATTTGCGATCTCTCTTTCTCTTTCTATCACACACACACACACACACATGCAACCTGTGTACAGATTGCATGCAACCTTATCAACATATCATGGATGGTTGCCTGTTGGGTATGGTGCTTCGCTGCCCCTTCACTAATTTGCGATCTCTCTTTCTCTTTCTATCACACACACACATGCAACCTGTGTACAGATTCAAACCCACATCATTAGATCTCATGTATAGACACCCTCACGCCATGCTTAAGCTTGCTAGCACATGTTGTCCTTCCTCCTCAACGATTCGTACTATTGCAGTCTCGTCTCTTGCAATCTCGTCTCTTGCATACGAGCATCTTTATGCATGATTCAATCTCCAAACACACACACACACACACACACACACACACACACACACACACACACACACACACACACACACACACACACACACACACACACACACACACACATGTACATGCAACCAGAGGATGGGATTGGATTTTATGCTAAGGTTTATCTTCTGTGTGGTGGGTTGAGTTGAAAACTAAAATTACGACTGAAATTACGGCTGAAAAACCTCGGACATTTGCGCACATAAGCACATCAGTTTATTGATTGGAGTGGAAATGGTACCCTTGCTGTCCCATGATAATTTCTCAAGGCATATACAACATCCAGGTAGGTGCATCTGCACCTACTCAGTTCGTTAGTTAGATTATCTTAAAACATGGTTTTTTTTCTCATGATTTGGAGAAAGTGTACAAGGTTTTCGGTTTTGACATCTAATCAGTTGAACTTAATAACAAATATGGGTTTTTATTTCTCATGTCATGCAATTCATATAGAGTTTGGATGGTTTATTAGACTGATTCATTGACCTGAATGCATCAAGGTTGGATAAAACTAAAATAAAATACACTCTTTGTCTGTGGAAATGAGTGTCACTATCTGTTGCATACAACCTCATGTGAGGGTCTCATGGGAGATGGCACTGACTGGATTTTTTTTGAAATGATTGAGCATATACAAAGGAAATGCTGCCGAAGTTTTTGCATACATAGTTTAGATTATAAATGGTTGTTAACTTTTTTAATAATTGGTCACTCCAAAACAAAGTTAAGCTCAGAAAGGATTGGATAATGCACTTTTTGCATGTGGGATGGATTGCATGACGAGGTGTTCTTAACACCTCGTGATCACTGGCTCAATAAATTCTGGTTTTTCAATAAATGGTTATTACCAATGTGTTAGTTCCCTGAACTAATCAAGCTCTTTACAAATGTTGTCCGTAAACCATTGAGCTTGATATGTTAATGATTGATAGTTATAAAAAAAATGATATGTATATAAACATCATGCCTCGGAATCTTAGATGAGGGTCTGGATGGAAATAACAAAAAATGGCTCTGTGGAAACTATCTCGGAAATACAACTAATCATTTGGATATCTATTTTGTTATGTGTATATAGGATGATATGAGCTTTCTGGCATTGAATAATATGGGTTGTTGAAACCCACTCAGAATGATATTAGATAGTTTCTTTGGGAATGTTTCCAGAAAAACATCCACTAAACACAGAAACAAAAAGGGTAATTGACATCCTAATCTTAAACTAGAGACTGTGCTGGCTGTAGTATCCTTTTGCATAGTCAATGTCTTGATTTGATACTGGAAACTTTGCTGGTTCTGATATATTGTTGCATACCTGTGACTGAGAGATTTGACATGTTCGCATTCGTATTACATACACCTTTGTATAAAATGGGATAATACATAGGTATGAACTATTCTTTACATGTGTTTGGGTATAAAATTTGAATACATATATACATAGTTTCTATAATTTACGAGCAATAGCAGTACATTGTCTCTTTTTTAAATTTTCTCCGAGTAATTATATGCTTCACATGGATTTCAAGTTGGGCTTCTATATGGTTTTTTTTGAGGTTGAGATTACAAAGCCACTTTGGAGATGAAACCTCGGCTATTGGATAATTATATTATGATTTGTTGGATTTACTAGACATAACATGTTGATGGATGTTAAATCTCGACTAGCATGTGGCTAACCTTTTTTCACTAACTTTTTTGACTTGCTTTTTATGATGGTCTGATAGATTGACATCAACATTGTAGGTGTATGACTAAAGCTGTATAAGTTGTATGTTGAGTATATTCACTTTAAAGAATTTAGTATTGGGAAATTCTTTTCAACACTTTTCTCTTTGTTGAATAGATGCATAATTTTTGGAATTAATGTTAGTGGTTTACTTTGAACATACTTCAAGGTTTTTAAAGAGCCTTAATCTTCACGTGAGGGTCTCGAATGAGATGGCATTGGACTAGACTTTTGAAAATTGATTCAAATTACAAAGGAGATGCTGTCCGATTTTTTTTGGAATTTAATGATATAAACATTATCGTAAATAAATTGCTCATCCTTTAAACTTAATATCTGATCTATGTTATGATGTTAGTTTTTATTGTAATTTTTGACACCAATAACAAGGGGAGGGAGTCGTTGACACATGTCTTCCCAAGTAATGCTAGGTCTGACAGGCTTGTGTTTCTTGGATGGTGACAGGTAAGAGATTATTTCCTTGGGATTACAACAAAAACTGCAGCACTAACAAAAGATCGTCCAATGTACCAGCTAGATCCTTCTCCATGTAGATATAGTGGAAGCTCATCCCAAAGGATGGGCACATAGAGATACAACACTAAGATATTATATTGTAGTGATCAAAGATCAAATTTTTGATCTAAATGATTGTATTATCCATTAGATACAGAAGTTTGTATTGGAGTATATGAAATGATAATAGAGGTTTATGACATCTTGTTTTAAAATATTGCTATTTAATATATTATTTGATACAATTGTCTAAGTATGGTTCAATTATGAGGGGATTTTCATACTTAAACACACACACACACACACACACACACACACACACACACACACACACACACACACACACACACACACACACACACACACACTAGAGCTTCATCATCCTAGCCTCGATCAACCCCCACAAATCGAGTCACGAGGCCAAAAAAATTTACTCTCCATCCTCAGTTCATGTCGAGCACCAGAACTCCATCACTGCAACATTGGATGGCTTCTGCTTGTTTTGGCAATCGACAAATTTTGCAAGCTTTCATTTTTCTTATGCTTGGTAACCTTTTATGATAATAAGCCCTTGTACCCACGCACAACTTGTTAGATCTCACCTGCCTCAGCATAATACAACCAATATCCCCACTCTGCAGCCAACATAGTCGACCCCGTGTTCAACCCACGAACTTGATAGCAAGTCGCCCTCATACCCACATACAAATACCACAATCTTGCATTGGGCATCGGCAAGAGGTTGAAAGTTTTATGAGGATTTTTTATTCTCAACTTCAAAGTATGCACGGCTAAACACTTTTCTTGTCAATTCAAGGCACACAATTGAGATTCAAAGTTTTTCAAAACCATTTACTCGCGCATTCTCTCAAAGCTTCAATAATTTTGAAATCTATCAAAGAATTTCACTAGCTTATTTTGCATTTCTACAAAAGCATTGCATACTTCTTGTTTCATTATGCATTTTATTTTCTCTTGCACTCAAGGCATGATAACGAATCCTTGCCTTTCATTATGTCTGCCAAAACTATCTACAAAGGATGTGAGAGGACTAGACACTACCCCATTTATATCTGGAGGTAAGACCTCCCTCAAAAGAAAACTTAGTGTTGACATCATTTGCACGCTGTTATGTATGCCAAATAACTTTGTCAAAAAGAGAACCAAAGGTGAAGCTATCATTGACAAAATATGCACAGGCTGCAGCGGTGGTAGCAACAAACCATATCAGATGATGAAGATGACTAGGAGCAAGGGGAGGTGCTACTAAGAGTAGAAACTGACAGTTGTACATATGGTTATCCTTCACCTTTCATGTTTAAGGGGAGGAATCCTTAAGTTTGTGTGACACCATGTTTGTTTAAGAGAATGATTTAGTCTATGTGATTGCCATAGTCCGTGTAACTGCTTGCATGTGTGGCATTGAGCCTATGTGGCATTGAGTCTTGACCCAGCTTGCTTTAGTACAGTCCATGACTAAGGGGAGGATTGTTGAGATAGGCATGTCCTTCTCTCACCGACTATGGGAAACACCTCTACATGTGCATACTATTTGCTATTGGCATTTGTCCTATGAGTTGTAAAATTCTAAGAAGGGCTACATGGAGAGTTATCAGCCAAATAGCCACTCCAACTTTATGCATAAATAAAGCCCAAGCCTATGTTGTACATACATTATGCAAAAGTATTATTAATAGCCTTTTTGTGTATTGAGTCCACTTTTTCAAAAGTATGTGTACTTCTCTCTCTAATTGTCTGAGCTATGGTTGCCTTCACCTTCAAGCCACCTTGAGCTTACTGCCTTCAAACCCAATAGTTGTGTTTGATGAAGTTCATTAATTTTCTTTGAAGCAAGGAAAAAAAACACATTGGATTGACCTGCCAAACCAGGAGGTCTTTTCAGGATTTGCGTTACCTTTGTCATCCACTTCCTGCGTATGAACCTCATAAAAAAGCTTCACAATCATCCTAGAGATATCATCACTCTGTTTTCCTAGACACAATGACAACCTATCAATGCGACAATATTTGGACACAATAGAGACTCCCATAGGTCTATTAAGCATGGATATGTGTCATTTGATGATGTGCACTACATTGTTCCATCACGAGAATTGCAAACAACACACTTCCATGTAGCTCGTATCTTCCTTGGTGCATCTCATTGAAGGATTCCTTGAAGTATACAAGCTAAATATGGTATTCAAAGCAACAAGTGTTGCAGTCCTTCAACTTGCGTACAAAGTATGGCTTTAGACCCTCAAAGAATTTGAGGGATATCCTAATGTTAGGATGAGCCTCCTCGAACCGCATATAGAAGTCCCTCTGTGAAATAGAAGACACATTAATTTTTTTCCGAGAAAAAGATCCTTCTATTAGTTAATGAAACTGCCCATAGGGCTACAACCACCTCTTCAAGAGAGGGCTACAACAACCATGAAGGGGAGACTCTACCAATGGAAAAATATGTACAATGGGGTTAAATCAAGAAATGGGAGGAGGGAAAAGCCACACAGGTGGACGGTAGTGCCATCTGAGTACACCTTGGACCATGGTGAAAAAAGGCCCAGGACACCAGAGTCAAAGGAAGTCCTCTGTACGCTTCTGCATGCTTTCGGAGCTGCCATGGAGTCTCTCTAGTTGTCCTCTGAGAGTGTGGATCAGTTCTAGCCAAAGATCGCGAATAGTCTCCGCTGGTGGTATAGGGTGAGCCTCAAAGATGTGGAAACAACGGGCCCGCCAGATGAACCAGAGTGTCAGGCCGCTGATGAGCTCCTAACACTCCTCTCTCTCACTGCACCACTCCTATGGAGTAAGCTCTGTGTGGTAGGCTGGAGTGTAGGCCGCCCCCCTACATCACTATCATCCTACTGGTGGAAGATAGCTCAAACTGAAGTGCCGGTCCCGTGAGAGTGGACCAAGACGGTACCCCCCAAGTGTACTGCCGAGCCATGGAAAGAGCAGGCATCAACCAAAGAACACGAATCCACACCTGCTGTGCCAAAGGGAAGTCCCAAAGACAATGACGTTGACTCTCTACAAGGTGGCCACAAGCTGTACATGCGGTTGAGAGACCACTATGCACCATCCAACTCCCATCTGATGTAGCTCTGTGTGCGAACAGCCACTGAAACAAAGTGACTCACCTCGGCTTTCTCGAGTCCCACAACCTCTCCCAAAAAGCTTTCAAAAACTCAGTTGTGAGACCCTCCTCCTGCCAATGAGGTGCTGCAACGGGGCGAGCTTCTCTTTGTGCTGCCAGTATGTGACGTCCCAGTCGAGCAGTGTACTGAAAGGAAGGGACACCTGGGTGGTCTGCAGAAGAGAAAGGGTCCCTCCAAAGCCACTCACCAAGGTCCCATTGTACTCGTGCCAGTGGACAATGCTCCCAGGCTCACTGGTGTTGCTAAGAGGAAAAACAGGTCTGTTACGGAAATGGCACGATGTATGGTCAAAGGTCAAGCTTTACCGAATTCCTTTTGGCTTGAGGCCATCATGTGTGCCACTTATGTACTAAACAGGCGTCCTACGAAATCTTTGCAGTCTATTACTCCATATGAAGCCTTTTATTGAGCACATGCGTGTTTTTGGCTATTTGGCATATGCTTTGGTGCCACAAACACAGCGCAGAAAATTGGATGATAAGCCTGTCAAATGTGTTTTTGTTGGTTATAGTGCTGAAAGAAAAGGTTACAAGTGGAAGTTCAAATGTGTATTTGAGGTAAATGTACAGCATATAGGGGTTTTTGAAAATGTTACAGATCAGCCTATTACTGATGCACATGTACATGATGTACTTGATGAGGAAAGGGCTAAAAATGAGCAGACTAGAGGTATGCCAAAATGGTTGGTGCATACATTACGTGACAGTAAATTGGATGCACCTTTGTCTAGTCATACTCGTTCAGGCTCTCACCATGCATCTTATGCATCAGATCGTTATGCTTTGGTTGTGTCTAGATTACATGATGTTGAGGAGCCTTTGTCTTTTGATGAAGCACAAAATTCAAAAAATTGGATGGCTACTATGCAATCCAAAAATGATGCACTTATAGAAAATGACACATGGACTTTATGTGATTTGCCTCCTGGCAAAAAGGCCATTGGTACAATGTGGGTTTACAAGTTAAAATGCAAGCCTGATGGTGAGATCGATCTCCATAAGGCTTGACTTGTTGCAAAGGGTTATGCACAACAAAAAGGCATAAATTGTGAAGAGACTTTTGCTCCCACTTGTCATATGACTATTGTACATTTTCTATGTGCATTGGCAGCTTATTTTGGTTGGGATGTACATCAATCAGACATTGTTACTACTTTCTTGAATGGTGACATATTTGAGGAAGTTCATGTAGCTCAATCTTGCGGTTTTATCAAGAAAGGACAAGAGGACAAAGTGTGAAAATGTAACAAGGCTTTGTATGGGCTGAAGCAATTTCGTCGTGCTTGGTATTGAGGCGGTCCGGGGTGGGCAACAAGAAGAGAAACCTCTAGACACCCTTCAAGGCTCCCGTGCTGCTCAATGGGGCTAGGGCACAACACAACACAAACCAAAACAACAAACCCACAGCCAAATCCCAACTACACAAGGGGCACCACCTAGTTTAAGAGCGAACTAGGACGCAAAAGAGGAGAATCGTTAGAGCAACCCACAAACAAGCAAGGAATTTATACTAACCCTAACACCAATGGAACACCCTCATACACTAAAACACGAGAGAGAGAGAGAGAGAGAGAGAGAGAGAGAGAGAGAGAGAGAGAGAGAGAGAGAGAGAGAGAGAGAGAGAGATGGTGTACAACTTAGCTTCAACTTTATATTTTGCACAAAAAGGAACTTAGAGCTTGCGGAATCAAGTGACAAGATTTGGTTATAGCATCACTAGCACATTGTCTTAGGGTTATGGGAGCCCTCTCACCATCCACCCTCTTACAATGGTAGCCAAACAATAGCCAATGAATCACAAGCAACAACAAGTCACCTTATGAAGCTGAATGAGTTTGCCAAGCCAAATTGGAGGAGAAGCGTGAGCCTTTGGACATGAATTGCACCCAAAACTACCAATTCATTGATGTTGGGGTAGATACAACAATGGTAGGAAGAATATCTTCTACTCGCACTCACTTAAACTAGCTCAAGCTTTTCTATGAACCAAGGTGATGGTGTATAGAAAGCTTACTCTCTCTTTACAACCAAGATAGAACTGGCGTGTGGTACGCTCAATCTAGTGTGCAATGGTATAGTGATGTCTTTTACAAGGAGGAATGGGTTCTATTTATAGGTTTTAGAAGCCTTGATTAGGATTAAGCCTAATCAATTTTATTAGGAAAGATCAAGGATTATGAATTTTTATGAATTTCAAATGAGAATGGGGTCTCTCTTTTCTCTTGAGTCACATGGATGTGGGCTCAAGTAAGAGAAGTGGTGAAAGGAGAGAAACTTCCATGGGAGTGAGTGAATTTGGTTTACTTGTGCGGTTGCCTACTCCATATGTTGATAGTGTGGGTGCATTTTTACAAGAGAAGTTAGTTGTTAGTAGTAATAATCACTAGAATTGTTAGTGATACATTTACAATGGGTAGGATGAGTTGATTTGATGAAGGAAGAGGGGTGAATTAAAAGAGAATCATTGAGATGGTGAAGCTTTGAAGAAGCTTGAACTCACCCTTGTGTAGATTGTGGAAAAAATGACCGCTGGTCTTCTTCTTCTTCTTCGCTTCTTTACGCCGCCGCCACAGTTGACCACCACGATGAAAAGAGGATTTGTTGATGAAAAATCCTCAATTTGCAGAAGTTATCATGGTTAAGATGCTGAATTTTAGATATTTTTAGGAAAGGTAAATGAAATTGTAACATAGAAGCAATAGAGAGAGACATGGAGAGGGTGTATGTATGTAGAGGTTCATAAAAGAACTATAGGGATGAGAGAGAAGGGTAATGGTGAAGAGGGTGGGAGAAGCCATGGAAATTGCAGGTTTGAGTGAGGGAAGGAGAGGGAGGGATGTGTAAGAGTGAGTAGGTGTGTGGAAGGGTGAGAGAAGACTAAGGGCTACTTGTGAGAAAAGTGGGCACTCTGGGGTCCACTCAAAAAATTATAGCTCACCGCTAATAGCTCCAAAAATCATGAAAAAATTTGAGGTGATTATTCAGAGCGTGGGCTACATTTTCTCTTTTGACCACCGCTCCAAATTCAGAGTGGAGGTAGGTGCCAAAATTCTCACCAAAAAGCCTTTTTTTATGCCTGCAAAAGTCTTTTAGTGGACCCCTCCTTTGTTGAATTTGTACAATGCATCCAAGAGTGAGCCCCTCCTTTGTCATATTATAATACAAAGCATCCAAGTTTCCCTTGACCCATGCATGGAGGAGGTATATTGGTGAATAAAGAAATATATACATGGTGGGACTAGTGTATGGACTATTCATGGACTTTAGCTCAATGAGCACATGGTGTTAGAATAATGAGTAAAAATAATAATAAAAATATGGAGGAGTTATGGATATGGAAAGATATTGGAGTCATATGATATGGTCCCTCCTTGAATTATTTTGGGTGAAAGAGGAAAAGGTATGCTAGTAAATAATATAATAAACATAACCAATGAGTAGAAATCAATTTTTTGTTTTCACGAGGGTGAAGGTGAAAATGTGGGAGTGATTTGTATAAAGGAAAAATATGAGGTTAGAGTATGTACATATTGGCAAAAAATATAATTATGGTGTAAGAGGATGAAAGAAGGTGTACATAGGTTTAATAAAACACACACCTAAGTAGAAATATTTAAATAAAATACCAAAATAATTATAAAAAATCCCTATATTTAGGCCATATATACAATGAAATATTTACACACAAAGAGGCCATAATATACTTTTATTTTTTTATTATTTTTATTTTTTTGGTTCAACTAGCCCAGTGACTAGCTAGCTGAGGGTTTTTAAGAAGATATGGGAAAAGCCCCCTAACTCACACACGCCTATGTACAATGAAATGGTAGGGATAGCCATAGCGTTTGGGTGAATTTGGTAGGGTGGAGTAACTTACTATGGCAATTATGGAGAGCCGAAAAACGGCTATCAGTATGAGAAAGCTGACACTCATAACAAGGCTTTTGTAGTAGTCCAATAGAAAGCACATTGTATGTAAAGCGTGAGGGTGATGTACTTCTCAGTGTGGTTCTTTATGTAGATATTTGCTGACCACTGGACCAAATGAGAGACATATTGCTGAATTTAAGGATGGTTTGAATGCTAGTTTGTGGGCTTCTGCCGCACATATCTAAGCAAGGGCCTTGCGTAGCACTGTGTGCGAGCCAAAAATGGCTCTAAGAATGCAACTAGCCTAAACTAGTAAGTTCAAAGATGATGATGGTGTGTCACTCACTGATCTACGCTTGCTGTCGTGGAGGATTCCTCACCGTAAAGATAAGGAGCCACCGCGCTCAACCGCTTCACTGCCGTCATGCCATTGTTGCAATGCTCGATCACTCTCTCTCTCTCTCTCATGCATACACACACACACACACACACACACACACACACACACACACACACAAGGAGATGAAGAAGAAGAAGATGGAGATGGAGCAAGAGCACTTCTTCAATTGCACAAATGAGAATGAATGATTTTTAGGTTTAGGTGAACTTTATATGAGCTCACCCCATGCACACTTGGGCACCCATACTTAGCCAACTAACCCTTGAATGTTCCTGTTAGAGTGCACCTCTCATCGTCGATCACTCTTACCCTTTTCCTATTGGACCGACAAGCCCGCGGCCCATGACTACTAGAAGTGGATGCCAGTGGTTAACATGCCTCCCTTTCTGATGTAGATTCCGTTCTCGAAATATAACAGTGCAGCATCGGGATCCACGATATAAGTACCTGTGTTAGAAGAAAAACAACATTGTGAAATCTCAAAGGTAGCATGTATAGGTGTATAATAAGTGAGATGCATACATGATATTCTAGGAAATGTAAAAACAAATTCATGAATTGTAACATTGCCAACTAGAACAAGCGTAGTACCTAAATAAAATGCAATTGAGTTAGGGTCTATTAGGTCGACTCTAAGAGAAGTACACAAGAGCTAGGACTAAATTAAGTTCTAGATTGACCAACGTTAATTAAAAAATATCAACTAAAGAGTAGTTAACCCTAGGAATGCTCGTTAGGATCTAAGGACTAGTGGTCTTGTCACTTATACCACTTAAGTGTGATCCACATAAAATACAAGGAAGCTTGTGCTATTTGCTTTCTCTTTTTCTTTTCTCTTTTTTCTTTCTTTGTTTTCTTTTTTGATGTTGTAATAGTTGCTACAAGTAGCTGGGGGACTCGAGGTATCAAATACCAGCTTGAGCATAAACTAGCCGAGACACTCAAGGTCTCAAATACCAGCTTAACACATGGGCTTCCATAACACAATTCACACTTAAGTGGAATAAACTAAAGAGAACTATACCCTCATAGCCGAAAACATTACTAAAGTTACTATAATTAATAGACTATTTAGGAATTAAAGTTAGTAATTAAGTGGCTTAGTTTAGACTAAGGTCCTGATATCTACTTAAAGCAACTAATAGACCAAAATCAAAGAGGAGAACAAGGTACTAGAAGTTTGAAAAGATTATAGCATCTAAATTGGCAATGTCACAACATCATAAATTTTATGCATTGTTAGAATTCAAATGACAAGATGCAAACATGTAAATGTGGAAGCATAGATAAAAGAAAGTAGTACACTTGATATAATGGAGAACATCCATTGTAACATGTAAATATCCATTGTCGTTGTCTTTCAAAGGCATCCTTATGTAGTCACAAACTGCACAATAGTCACCACCAAACATCCACCTTCCAGAGGCACATCAATGGAAAAAGGTACCAACACTTATTGAACACAATTAAAAAACATAAGGAACACTAACCTAATTATTTGCACTCCCCCTAGAGAGTCAATGGAATAGGATATTGTAGAGATTGGGGGGGAACCCTAAGGCTAAACCCCTATCCTCGTCATTGAGAAAAACAAAGTCATCATCCGTGAGACCATATGTGCCATCCTTGTAATCATGTAAATCTTCTTCATCATTAGTAGCACCAATGTTTACTAAGAAGGTCACTAGACGCCTATAGTCATCTTGGTCAAAAGGATAGGCTTGTGCAATGGGAGAGACACTCTCTACTATGTATGGAGCAATCGTAGTTAAGAGACGTATCAGTCATTCTAACTCCTTGAAATTCCTCTCACATGCTAGTGTACCTACCAAATCCCATTCATAGGCAAGCTAGCACCGAAAGACCATGTGAAACACTTGTGAAAAGTAACGAGGGTACCTCTCACCCAAGGCAAGAGTGGATGACTCTAGCGTACTAGCCATATCCGTACATACAGATAGGTGATGGTTAGAGTGCAAATATTACAAGGGTCGTGTTCTTGTGCATAATGTGTTTTTATGATTTTGTGTTATGTATAGAACTTGTAAGTTTCCACATTATTGTTTGGTGGCTCTTGCTCTTTTACTTTTTTATCTTGTTTTTGTGAGTATAAGGCTTTATCTATACATTCCCTAGGACTGGAGATTGAGAGGTCAAAGAGGAAGGTTGAGAGGGAAGCAAGTGAATGATGGATGTCAACAAACACTCCCCCCTTCCTTGGGTAGATCATACCTTTCGGAATGATGTCGTCACCTTTTGAAACCAATTGTTCCAAGTTGTTATGGGTGAAGACTTTAACCAATAGTTTTTAACCACCCTATGCATTTCATCTAGTTGCAAGGGTGGTAAGGTAATCTCCCATGATTTTATTTGCAACATTGTTGTAGGTGGTGAAATTACAATGGGAAGTGAAAACTCTTCCTTTTTTGTATGGATATGTACAATGGTGGGTGGAGGTTGTGTCAAAGATTCTATTTTTGTATAAGAACTACATGAAGAGCAAGAAGCTTCATTTGACTTCTCTGTTCCTGAGCTAGGTGGAACAAATCGTTCTTTCTTTGGTACCCAAACTAGCTCTGGAGCGGGTTTGTAGCATTCCGTGATTTTTTCCCTTCTGGGATCTTCAATTTGTTTTGGAGCCACAGAATTGGGCTCACATGGGCCAGGTGACAAGTAAGAGCACAATTTATATTTTGGCACCCATATTTGATCATTTCCTTCATAGTAGCCTTGGGCTTCCAATAGTTTTTTAGGAATCAACACAACATTTCTTTACATTTCTTGGGGCGAGTGGACATCTCTTACGAGCCTCTTGTCTTTTAGCACTAGCTATGGTCGCTAAAGAAGCTTTAGGGACCCACTTGTATGTTTTCTTTATTATATTGGGAGGGGTCTTGTGATGGGGACATATGGTTCAACCTCTTGGACATGCAATGTTTTGGGTTTTATTTCCTTAAGAGGCAATATCTCAGGGACTATGGATTGAGTGGCAGGGCTAAGAGCTGGTTTCTGCATTGTGACACCCCCTGTCCCCCAATCAATAGTGCATTTGGTGGCTATTATCCATGTGCGTCCTAGGTTTATATTACTCTCCATAATTCCAGAAGTCATAACCAAAAAGTCTTGAGCTACAACCCCATTGTCATAACTGATAGAAGTGTGCCGGATTCCAAAAATCGTAGCTTTTTTCTTGTTGACACCCTTGACTTGGATAATACTTTCAGATAGAGGTGGCTTCCCCAACTGACACCACACCCCATATGATAGCAGATTATATTTAGCACCCGTGTCTAATAAGACGTTATATAGCACTTTTCCATAGGCGTTGTTTAGCTCAATAGGGTATCGTAGAGGTGTGTCCGAGTCCAAAATCCTCATTGGTTTCAACGTGGAATGCATATGTAACTCCAAGGTTAGCTTCTTTTTGGCGTCTTATGCGTTGTTGTTGCTCCTTAGCCTCAGCTTGAGCTTGTATCTTCTTCAATTTTTTTGTGCCTTGGCTGTCTTTTTTTATGGATGGCACGTAGCTCCTCCTGACTTAAAGGATCACACTATCTTTTAAATTTGTTTTAACTGAGGAATCCAATGGTTTCAACTCCATCAAGAGTCTCCACAAGAATGGTTCCTTGTGGGGTGATCTCACATACTCTATATGGTCCTTTTCCCGCATATTTCAACTTTTTATTTTTGTTACTCACTCCATACATAAGGTCTTTATCACCAACATTGATATCTTTGTTCTTTAGATGACGGTCAAACCATTTCTTCCTCCTATCTTTCTCCACAAGTGCATTTTTCACAGCTAATTGCCTCTCTTCATGTAGCCTTTCAAGGATATATAATCGCTCAACTAAGGGGTTACCATCCCAACCTTCTTGAGTGTTAGGAAATATGACGTAGCTAAATAGATATTTGAGTAGATTACTTAGTGGAGAGAGATAGATTTCACACACAAGAGATTATAGAGAGAGAGAGAGAGAGAGAGAGAGAGAGAGAGAGAGAGAGAGTAGAGACGATATACGTGGTTCACCCAATGTGGGCTACGTCCACGAGAAAGCAGCCACTCAATGGCTTTAGTACTTCAAAACAAGAAGTAGTATACAAAGGGATTATGCCCTTAATAGAGCTCCCACCTTGCTTCACTCTCACCACCTCACACCCACCTTGTTGCATCAACTTCACACTATGAAATGTGTGTAGAAATGGCCTCCTTTTATAGGCCAAAAGGGCTGCCGTCTCTCATGAGAGGCAGCCATGTGTAGCCGCCCTTGTGTAGATAAGTCCAAATTGGACCCTCTAATCCGCTCATGTGTGGTCGCCCTTGAGAAGACAAGTCCGCTTTTGAATTCGGCCACCGGCCACGTGCCATTGACTTCCGACCACCGGCCAACCGGCCATCCGGCCATCCGGTCAACCGATCGGTCGTTTTTCGACCACTTTTCGGCCACCGTCCGGTCATAATATTCCGGCGAAAAGGAATATTCTGGCGAGTGATTTTTATTTCTGGCATGTGATTTTTCTTCATGCACGATGGCTTCTCCTCAGAATGGGGGCCTTACAAATGTGCATTTTTACCACAAAAAATTACAAGGGGTAAATAAGGCTCCATACTTGACAATCTCCCACTTGGACACTGATCTCCAAACCAAACCTATGACTGCTTTCCATCCTAGCTTCTTATCCTTGAATGTAGATTGAAGATGAGCAAAAGCTCAACTTCTCCTTGTTGACCACCTTTGTAAACATGTCTGCATGATTTTCACTTGTATGCACCTTTCCTATTTTTAGTTGTTCCTCTTCCAAAAGAGTGTGTATGAAGTGATATCTCACCTCAATGTGCTTTGTCCTTGAATGAAAGGCTAAGTTCTTTGCAAGATGGATACCGCTTTGGCTATCACTGTACAAGACACAATTGTCTTGTTTGAATCCAAGCTCTTCTAGCAACTGTGAAGCCATAGAATTTCTTTGCTTGCCTTCGTGATTGCTACATAATCTGCTTCTGTGGTAGAAAGAGACCACTTTCTACAGCTTTGAACCCCAGCTTACTACTGTGCCTCCAACCGTGACAACATAACCAATAGTGCTCCTTCACCTGCCATATCTGCATCAGCATACCCTTCTAGAAAAATATTAGTTCCTCCAAAATACAAAGCATTTGTTGTTGTCCCTTTTAGATACCTAAGTATCCACTTCACAACTTGCCAGTGTTCTTTACTTGGGTTGTCCATGAACCTACTCACAACTCCCCTTGCATGTGAAATATCTAGCCTTGTCCAGACCATAGCATACATTAGAGAACCTACTGCTGCAGCATATGGAACTTTAGACATAAGGCTATCTCCTCTTGTGTCTTTGGACACATATCCTTCGTTAGTTTAAAGTGATCAGTCAAAGGTGTAGAAACTGGTTTTGCGTTTTACATTGCAAATCTTTCTAGTACCTTCTTGATGTAATCCTCTTGAGATAGCTTTATTGTCTTCTTCGTCCTGTCCCTTGATATTTTCATACCATGTTTCCTCTTTGCAGCACCTAAATAATTCATTGAAAAAGATTTAGACAGCTTCTCTTTTAGGTCTTTGATGTCTTGCATGTTAGCACTTGCAATCAGCATGTCATCAACATACAACATTAGGATATGAACTTCCCATCTCCCAAATTCTTTGTGTAGACGCAATGATCTGAGTTGCATCTTCTGAATCCATGATCTAACATCCATCGATCGAACTTCAAGTACCATTTTCTTGATGCTTGATTTAATCCATACAAGCTTTTCTTTAATCTGCAAACCATTTTCTCCTTACCTTTTACTTCATACCCCTTTGGTTGAAGCATGTAAATTTCCTCCTCTAAGTCACCGTGAGGGAATGCCGTATTTACATCCATTTGCTCAAGATTTAGATCATGAGCAGCCACAAGGCTTAAGACAAGCCTAATTGAGTTCATTTTTACAACAAGAGAAAATATTTCATTGAAGTCAATACCTTTCTTTTGAGAGAACCCTTTTGCCACAAGCCTAGACTTGTACCTTTTCTTCCCACCTTCTTCTTCCTTCAGCTTGTACACCCATTTGTTTTGAAGTGCCCACTTACCTTTAGGAAACTCAACCAACTCCCATGTTTGGTTGCAATGTAGTGAGTCCATCTCCACTTGCATGCTCTTCATCCATTCTTCATTTGGATTCATGTTGCATAGCTTCTTCGTAAGATTCCGGCTCTCTAGAATCTAAGATCAAGAGATGGTTGAAGGAAGGAACAAACTTTTCTGGAGGTCTACTTGCTCTTGTAGATCTTCATGGAGTAGGTTGAGGCTCCTCATTTGGTTGACGACGTTGCACATTGTCACCGTTTGCAGTCCTTGAGTCTTCACCGTCCTCAAGCTCCATGTACTCATCACCTGTTTCTTTTGTTTGTTTTCTTTCCAAGTAATCTTTGTACATATTTTGTTCGTTAAAAATGACATCCCTACAGGATTCCATAGGCGATACCCAAAGTCACCTTCTCCATAGCCAATAAAGAAACACTTTTTGGACTTTGCATCTAGCTTTGATCTTAGGCTTCTATCTATGTGCATGAAAGCCTCACACCCATGCCTCTTCTGGAACTCCCCCATCCAATGCCATTGAGGGTGATCGGTTGATTAAGTACACAGACGTACTTACAGCTTCCGCCCAAAGCTCAAGCGGTAGGCCTGCATGTAGCCGCATGCTTTGTGCTCGCTCCATGATTGTCCTGTTCATCCTTTCCGAAATCCCATTTTGTTGAGGTGTCCTTGGGGTTGTCCTTTGCCTCCAAATGCTATTGCTAGCACAAAAGCTTTCAAAAGCTTGGTTGCAATATTCGCCTCCATTGTCGGATCTGAGGCACAACCTTGGTACATGTTTCATTCTCCACAAAGGCTTTCCACCTTTGAAATATGGAAAATACATCGGACTTATTCTTCATGACATAAACCCATGTTTTTCTAGTCGCATCGTCTATGAATGTTACATAGTACAATGAGCCACCAAGTGACGGTGTACTTGCAGGACCCCAAACATCAAAATGAACCAAGTCAAGATTTTTTTTTTCTTTTATTTCTTGATTTTTGAAATTTTACCCTCTTTTGTTTACCATAAATACAATCTTCATAGAACTCTAAGTCCACTTCTTTCAAACCTGGTAGAAGCTTCTTCGTTTGAAGGATTTGCATTCCTTTGGCACTCATATGCCCAAGCCGGTAGTGCCACGCCGCACTGTCAACTTTTGTAATTGCTCAACAAGCTGAAGGTTGTGTGCTGATATTACACAAGTAAAGTGTACTGACCTTTTCTCCCTTGGAAACCACCAAAGATCCCTTTGAGATGTTCCACCGTTTGTTTTCGAATACAATGTTGTGACCTTCATCGTCCAATTGTCCTGTAGGGATCAATTTTTTCCGAAGAGAAGGAACATGCCTAACATCTTTAAGCTTCCATTCATTTCCGTTAGCAGTTTTGACAGAAACTGTATCTTCGCCGACAATCTCACAAGCTTCATCATCTCCCAAGTATACATACCCAAAATTACCTTTGGTGTTATCTTGGAAATGTTGCTTGTGTGGTGTCGCATGGAATGAAGCCCCGGAATCTACTATCTAGGAATTAGACACATTGTCTAATGAGAGAATTAGTGCATCTTGCTCTACTTTACCTGCCATATTGGCCTCCGATGTTGGCTTGTTGTCTTGAGACTCAGTCTCCTTCTTCTTCCATGCAGTAAAAGTGATCTCTATAAGGATGTCTGCTCTCAAAAGAGTTTAGTAGCACTAGATGTGCTCACAAAAAAATGCATTTGTCAACGCGTCTGTCCGTAGAGAAACTGCTGTCGAAATGACTGCTAAAATTGCTTCAAAGGCACTGTGTCTGGTAACTTGGAGGATCTGTATGTGAATAGGCTCAAAAAGCCCCCTGTAACTTGTAACCTGCATGTCGGTATAGGTATGTGTTGATTTATACCACCAGACAAAAATATGATAGTCAAATAGCCGCCAAAGGTGTCGTAGTCAAAAACCATGTTGTACTGCGTATCGGTGCACTAGGTGCCAATGCTGGGTGTCACTCCTCTATGGTAGAGGTACCTCACTCGTGCGTGTGGCAAGCACAGATGTCGATCGCAAAAAAGTCGTTTGTGTGAAACCGATGCAGGGTCGGATGTAGAAAATCCACTTGTAATGGGAGTAATGTTGAGCTGATGTTAAAACATGAGCGTCAGTGTCAAAATGGCTCTAATTACCGATGTCAATGTCATCTCCCCTCGCTAGACGGGAGTGGCCAGCCAAATAGTTGTAGACATGTTGAGGTCGAGATCGTCGATGCTCGAAGCCGCCGTCGACACTCTCTCTCTCTCTTTCTCAGTGCCTAGAAATGGAGATGCCTATACACCCAATCACTCTCTCTCTCTCTCTCTCTCTCTCTCTCTCACACACACACACACACACACACACACACACACACACACACACACACACACACACACACACACACTCACACTCACACACACACACACACACACACAACTTTCAATCTGTCACAGTTGTTGCTTGCTCTCTCTCTCTCAGAGATGGTTAGCTCTCTAGCTCACTCTCTTTCACTGTTGTCTATTCGTCATAGCTCAGAGGAGAGTCAATGATGTGGGGGTGTGGTAGGAGAGGGGGGTCGGAGAGTCGGGTGGGGCTCCGTGGCAATGTAACCTCACGCGAGCAAGTATGTGTAGTCAACTTTTTTAAATTAGAAAAATGACTTGCTGCAACAGAATATGGTCTACAGGCTCTGAAAAATGCTGACGAGCATCGACCACTTCTCCTCCCCAAGCTTTTCCTCGCTCTCTCGCTCCCCAACTCCAAGCTCCTGCTATGTTACCTGCTCAAGTGTGCCCGTGATTCCCAGTGTTTGGCCCTGCTGCTCATGAGCCTTGTTGCTGCTCGAATTACTCTTTTGCTCAAGCAAGGCTTGGTTGAGTCATTGTGTGTGTGTGTGTGTGCGCGCGTGCTACACAACTTGCTGTTTGCCACACGCAGGCACAGGAGTTCCTTCTTGATTCCCTATCAACCAAGCTGTCAGCACTACACTACTAAGTGGCTTTCAAAGTGTTGCTACACCTGCAAGCTCGCTATCACATGGTGTGTGTTTATGTGTGTGTGCGCGCGCTGTCACCACACACCCATTCCCCCCAATTTTTAGCTTGGACCTTACTATTCACGGGCACCTGGTTGCTCCATTTGCTTGATTGCTAACGGCTTCAATTACCCCCATTTCCCATGCTCGGTTCCGAGCTGCTTGCCTCAAAGCTCCCTTTGATTTTGTTGCCAAGTTGTTTCAAATTCTCCCCCTTTGCAAGCACCTCGATGCTCCGATATTTCAAGACTGCCCGACTGTGTGAAGATCCACAGTTAGTTGCTTGATTCCTTGGAATCTCCAAGATCCCCTTGATGCTTGAGAGGGGCTGTGCGCGTTGGGTAGCCAGGAACAGCCGACCTCATTCGATCTCTCCAATTTGGGCCGAGTCCACCCTGAATCAGCCAGATCCAATGCCATGAAGCGTCGAGCTCCGTTGCCCACGACCACCGCCGCCAAACCAAAGCTCTCATACCAATTGTGTGGGGTGTCCAAGGAGGAGTGTGCGTGTGAGGAATGCCTGCAAGAGAGGGGAGAAGAGAATTGAGGAAGGGAATGAAGCAGAGAGAGGAAGTTGGGTTAGTGGAGAGGAAAGTGAGAGAGAGTCAACACTCTCACTCTCTCTCCCTATATTGATTAGGGGAAAGTAAAGAGTAAGGGTGGTTCCCACGACCACTTGGCCTACATCCCAACAAGAGTTTATATGAAAGATCATGAGAGTGAGGGACTATATAGGTACATTGACGGAAATGAGATCAACCTTTATAGGTGGTCGGAGACATACCCAAAAGATCTAATGGATTGCAAGCCCTTAGATTTCTATACATACGTAGTCGACTGTCAATGGAAATTTGTAGTTATTGACAAGTACGAAAGAGAATATAGAGTTGTACAAAGAACAAATTCATAGACTGCATTAGAAATAGGTAGATATTTGGTCCATGAAGGGCCACAAATACCTCCACCAAACACAAGAATTTTGATGAGAACTCCAAAGAGAGAGACACCTAGGTTCCCTCCTAGAGCAATAATGAGAGATGAAATGATCGCAGAGATGACAGACATGCCTCCTCAAGTGAGTCTCCCTAATAGACTAATCTCCAAGAGAATGGCCAATCCATTTGAAGAAGAACCTAGGCATGGTAGAAGTCTTGAAGTGAGAGAAGGACTGGGAGAGTCTCTGGTTAGACTTGTAGACAATTAGTGATTTAGATCGTCCCAAATCCAGAAATGGGTAAATAGAAAATATTTGGGAGATAAAGATCCGAGAGATCACGTAGAGGCTTTTAGAAGAGTGATTAGAGCAGAGGAAGTTTTGGATTTTTCAACACAATTTACGCGATTTGGACTAACTTTGGAAGATGATGCGGCTACATGGTTTGACTTAGTGGAAAGACGTAATTCTGAGACTCTATACGAGCTATTTGAAAAATTAATCAAAGAATTCTTGCAAAAAGGCATAGCCCACAATAGGGTCTCACAAATGCATATATTTAAACAGAAAGAGGGTGAATCAGTACGCAAAGCTACATTACAACTCAAGAGATATGTCAAGTTCTATCCGAGAGTGGAACTCCTTACGTAGGTACGATTGATGTTGATCTTTATCCAGGGAATGAGACAAGCGACATATGTCTTCAAAAGGATATGCACATGATAAGGAGTTTGATGCTAGACAAATTGATCAAAGAAGCTCTTTATCTACTGGTGGATAATTGTGATTATAGAGAAAAGAATTGTAAGAGTCAAGAGGACAACCCATCCTCAGCACAATGATTTATAGATGAGTGATTCCATTTCAAACTAGTGGCACCTATTGATCAAGAAAAGTTTATCAATGAAATGGTCAAGAGGTTAACTCCTCTTGTAAAGTCTGATCCGAGGGAGACTAAGTGGTGCAAAACTGAGAGAAAATGGACAAATCATATGAGGGAAGAGTCTTACCATAGCATTGAATATGCTAGGGAGAGGTATGTATGATCTATCCTAGTAGCACCTCCTCCACCTAGATACATTACGGAGAATGCACCAAGTCCAGTAGGAGTTTCAAGGCCATAGCCTATCTTAGGACAACAACCTTTGCTGCGAAGTGCTAGAATACCTATAGACATGAGATACACACTGCTGATGGAAGCATTTAACAAACAAGCACAAGCACCAGCTACAATGTATTATAGAAAAAGTGGGTACTGGCCCTTCGAAGCAACAGAAGATGAGAGAAATACATGGAGTGGTGAGGCCGGTACAACCTCCACCTCCTGTCTTTCCACCTGAAGAAAGAAGGTATGAGATGGACAAAAGGCCATTGTAGTTCATTGTGAATAGAGGCTTAGTGAGGTCAGAGCCTGTTTACAACCAAGAGGAAATGCAAAAGTCGTGACAACCACTTGGTCAAATAATGTCCTCAAATGGACATCACTCAAGTAAATGCCTATTGTCTTGAGTGTGGTGTCATTCACTTGACCTTTGACTGTTAAAAAAATCCAAAACAAATAAAAAAGACCATAAAAAATCTCAGGAATCGTTTAGATACCTAGTAGCTCGGAAAACAAAAATGTCATACTAGTTCAAGTAGTTACAAGAGTGCAAACTCAAAAGGAAGCTGATGAGAACCCAGAGATAGAGAAAACAAAACTAACGCAAATCCAAAGACGGCGGAACCAAAGACTGACATGCCTAGTCAAAAACCAAGAGCAAACGGAATAGTTGGAAAGATAGAAAGGCTAGGATGAAAGCACATAGGGAACAAGAGCACAAATCCCTAGTTGAGGAGCTTACCCAAGGTAAAGAGAAGATAAGACAACATGAGAAAAGGGTTGCACCTTCTTTTACGTAGACGTCTCAACCTCTAGAAGAACCATCCACAGAGGAGAAGTGAGGAGTGCTAGTTCAAGAGGATCAATGTTGGTCGAGAAGGTTAATGAGCCACTAGACACCCTCTTGAAAGCCTATGAAGTGCGGCTCAAAAACAACCAACCCCAAGAATAGAGCTGGATGACATATCCCTATGCAAACTAGAAAATCAAAGGCTTCAAATGTGCCAAAAAATGATTCAAACAGCCCAAGCTTTACTAGAACCACCAATGGAAAACCTGAGAATGTGATCATTGTCCCACCTACACTAGTAATCTCACCAAACTAGGAACAAATAGAGCCAGATTCTAGTCATGATCACAAACCAAAGCTCAAGGACCTGTAATGAAAATGGCCTATGAACATTGAGACTAATAGAAATATTGTAAGGTCTCCGACCCCGATCAACAAGAACACCATTGTACCTTGAAATGAAAATAATGAAATAAGTTACTATTTTTAGCAGTTTTCCAGATTCTGTCGGTGCCATGATGTTTAGAATGTTTTAAAGCTCCGAAATGTGAATTAAAATAATTTTTGTAAATTTTTTTTCCAAAAATAGTAAGTTTTTGGTCACCCGACCCGTCCAGTTTTGATCGTCTCGAAAAACTGCACCCGTATCCCGAATTTCAAAAAAATGCATTTCGGACCCCGGGGGCTGCTAAATATGGCAGGTACTCGGGCTATTACGCCTTAGTTAGAGCTTGCTATAGCAATTTTCGGCATCAAAATCCGACTCGTATGACCCGCTTTAGCCTAGAACCAATTTTCCTTAAAATTGTCCGGGGAGGTACCGGGGGCCCGGGACTGTGTGGGAACATGTTCCAGCCCACTCCAGATCAGCTTTAGTAGCTAGGGGGCGCCCTCTTGCTTTGTGGGAGTCCTGGGAGAGTTTCCAAGCCAGCAGCTCAGTCTCAGAACCAGTTAACCAAGCCAACCTGACACTTGGTGGGCAGGGAATTGGACTTGCCATGCTTAACTGGAGAAGCTCCCAGATGCATTTAGCAACCCAGATTGATTTTCAGCTTGAGGTGGTCTATTTAAAGACCTGCACACACACACACACACACACACACACACACACATGCTCACACACACACAGTGCACACACACACACCTACACACACTCTGGGAAGGTGCTGCCGGAACACACACCTTTTGAAGGGGAAGCAAGGAGGGAGGTGCTATCGAATTCTCGCCTCAAGAAGCTCGATTAGATCAAAGAATCGAGAGGATTATCAGCCCTTAATCACGGTAACCACGATTTAATTAATGCTTTCTGCAAATCCTTTTTCATTACCATCTAAATTTCTCGTCTATGATGCTTATTCCTAGTCGTAATTCTCTATGACTACTCTCTAAATTCTCCTTATCCATATTCTATTATGTAATCATCATTCCATAGCTGAATTATCAGCCATTCATCACTCTCGGTTAATGATTAGAACATAATTATCAGAATTTTCTCTCTCTAGGTAGCATAGTAATTAATCGGTAAGCTAGTAATTGTGTAGATTGAAGAGAATCACTCTTTTAATCACTCATTAACAATGAAGCTTAATTGAATTCATTCTCTTATGCATTAAGATGTAATTAAAGAGGAATTAATCTGTCATTAAGACTCTAAGAATTGGTTTTCCTCACACATATGCCTAAGGTAAATCTGCATCGTCTATTTACCAGGAAATAGTTTAATCATACTTAATTCAATTCTCTGGTAATTCTAATAGTGAAATCCTAATTATTCTTAATCATGTAAGCCGAATAATTATCTTAGAGCCGGTTCCCATAGGATTATGTGCCATCCTTAATGATTGCTTTATGAAAGAAATCTAGATCTCTCATATAGGAGAAATTAATTGATGTCACTAATCTACCCATTGGACTGTTATGATGCTTGCGAACCTTAGCTCTTTCTCCAAGCTAATCATTTAAAGTAGTGAGAAATGGCCCCGGTTAAGAAGACGCGCTTCGGTGGTGCCCACGATGGCGAGGCAGGAACGAGTAATGTCAACGGAAAGGGGAAAGCTCCTATGGAGGAACAAATACCGGCCATCTCACGGGCCATCGATGAAGAAGTGGAAGAGGTAGATCATATTTTTATTCAAGTTGTTTAAATTAACATGGCATACGCTAGTTAGGAATTCTCATATCCCCAAACATGTTGGAGAAATCCGACGGAAACCTCAGCATTGAAATCATTGTACATTAAGTTCTAAAGTAGGAAGGTAATGTTTGATGGGTATGTTGTTTGCAATAGGAAAGAATGTCTGCTAGGGAAAATTTAGCTTGACATGTTCATTTTAATTCCAATGTTGAATCAGTCTTGACCCCCCTACTGATCACAGGGGGCAGAGTTCCTCGTTAAGGGCTCTTGAATCCACGACTTGCTTTCTATGCGGTGGATACCCACGACTTGCTTTCTACGCGGTGGGAACCCACGTCTTGCTTTCTATGCGGTGGGAGTGTCCATGACGTGCTTTCTATGCGGTGGACATACCTAGTTGTATGGGCAACTAGGCGACAACGGGAGGAGTGAACTCTCGCTGGAGGGGGGATGTTGTACCTCCAGAACATTGGAACTTTTATGAATAAGTTTGAGTAGAATTTTTACTAGAATTCTGTCTTGGTGTTGTTTGCAATACTGGTTGAAGGGCTGTATTAACGAACAATGTGATTCGGAATTAAACAAGGAATCTTTATGTTGAACAACCTTTGTGGTAGTAATTAGGTCACACAAAGAAGTGTGAGTGTGGGGGTGGAAAGTGGGGCCTTGGCTCAGGTTGCCAATGCCTACGAGATGGGTGGTCCCGATTGGTCGGGAACTCTCTGTCCCCATTGTGTTTAATTCGATATTAGTAATACTCATTGGCCCTAGAGCGGTGAAATCTCGAGAGTACGTGCCTCTGAAACATGGGGAAAAAGGCACTCGAGGTTTCTCTCCTCTTGGAAGGTGGGTCTTAGGATTGCTACATAGGTTAAATCACGCTTCCCCTGCATGGTGGAGCTAGATCTCCTTGCTAGTAGGCTCGAACTCAATTCACTTTGTGATGAGAGATCGTCCGCTAGATGAACCCAGACCACTTAGTTTGCTTCCGCTATAGATCTAGTGGCCACCAGGTTTACCATCAGATCCGTTGTGGAGACGACGGGGTGGGGACCTCACAACTATAGTGAGCATTTTTATGAGACTACTTTGAGAACATAGAGGGTAAACTCAATTATCCGTAGCAACACAACCATTATACTTAATTAACCTGGAATGAACAATAATTTTGCAAGAGAGAGAATTAAAGAGCTTGACAATAGTTGACGACCGGATTTATGTGGAGCCCCACCCCCCTCCAATAGGCTTTTGTGTTAGAGATTCTCCTATAAAAAGAGACTTGGTACAATATAATATTTGTGTTCCTTGTGATCTAGGTGATGCAATGAAGATAGAAAGCTTCATGCATCACGAGAATAACATAAACTTGTGAAAGAATTAACAATCCACTCTCAACAAGCTTGGAGAAGGAGATGGAGTTCTTGCACTTTGCCAAGAGAGAATGAGCTTGTGAGTGTGTGTATGTGAGAGAGAGTATACCCCCGAAGCACACCCCTAGCTTCCTTGGTCGACCCCTCCTTGTAGCTCAAGCTTAAATTTGATTGGACCCCTACAAACTTAGACAATCACATGCATAGTGCATATCAAGCAACCATGCTAGCCTTAGGACAAGTGTCCCCCTTTCCCCTTTGAGAGAGAGGTCTTGATAAATGCATAAGCAATTAATCTAATTAACTAAATTATCATTGGACCTATTTAGAGGCCAACCAATAGGCACCTTCTGAGGGAAACATGGAGAGGAACTTGACATGTATACTTGTTGCTTATTTAGACAAGGATTTCCTTGTGTGAGGGTGGGTGTGTTCTCTCTCATGCCCCTACAACTAGGGCTCACCATGAGTAGGGATGTTGGTTGACTTTTGGAACACCTTAAGCCCCTCAAGAACCTTATTCATGGAGCACCTTAAGCACCTTAGTCATGAAGCACCTCAAGTACCTCAAACACCTTAGTCAGCAAGCATGACAAGCACCTCAAGCTTGGGCCGGTTTCCCACCTCAAGCAACAGCCCTAGCTTGCCTAAGGTCTAAGGACTTTTTCAACAACCTTTGGAGGTCTTCAATGAATATAACCATAAGGTATTTCAAGCTCCATTAGCTAGCATTGCTCTTTCATAGACCATCTCTCATTTGGACCCATTAACTTTGGCACTGTGTCGAGATAGATCCATAAGCACATGTCTATATTCTAACTCTTGTTCTTGTTCATTCTCCCACATCAAATGCTTAGTTTAATATGAGAAAATATTTTGGGTTAGTCAGATATTAGGTTTTATGACATTACCTCTCTCTTGAAATCATAGTTGTCCTCGACTATGAGGTAAAAGAGATAAAGCCTTAGTCGTTAGTCAATGTTTCTTAGCGGGTAGAGGATCCCTATTTACCCTACACATCATTCCAAGAAGGATGACTAATCCATTTGGGGCTTGGGAGACTTATCTATCACAAGCATGTCTGCCCTTGAGTCCATTGCATTCTCCCAAAGTAGAGTGACAAATTCTACTTGGTGTTTGAGAGACATCATCATCACAAACATGATTCTAAGCATGCAAACTACTTAAATTTTTGCAAAATAAAAAGAGAATTAGCCTTATAAGACAAAAACATTGATCATATAAAGGTAACATTTACATTTTCTTACCCTAATGTAGCATTGTAAGTATTGACAAGGTTCATACTATCCTTCAGCTGTACTCCTTGCATCCATCTAGCATCTTTAAAAGGATAATTTTTTAACTTAATAAGATATTGTAGAGGATAGCTTCGGTTTGTAGCACCTCTTCTTGGTCTTTGATTTCTGGGGGGTCTTCAATAACTGGTTTTCTTGGTGGCTCTCCTTTGTAGGGCTTAAGTAGACTCACATGAAGATCATTGTGTATGAGCCAATGGTTGGGCAACTTGAATTGATAAGCCATGTCATTGATTGGATTAAAGATTTGAAAAGGACCATAGTATCTTTTTGCTATTTTAGCATAATACTTTTGATGGCCCATAGGATTTTTCCCGTCGTTTGCCTCAATGGAGCCTTAGGAAACTTAAGCAAGACCCAATCATTTTCCCTGAACATTAAGGCCCTTATGTGCTTGTCAGTAGCATCTTTTTTCCTTTGTTGAGAGATGGATAGAGCCTCCTTAATCTTTTGGAAAGATTCTTGTAGGTCCCAATGGCTATACTCATTGATAACAAAGATCTTCCCATGTACTTTAAGTAGCAAGGGACTTTTAGGTCTCCCCTCTATGATATCAAAAGGTGTCTTTCCCGTAGTAGTATGGACAGTATTACTATATGCATACTCTACAAGGGGTAAATACTTCTCCCATTGTGAGCATTGATCTACTTTTGTAGCATAAGCCTTTAGTAGATTGAGAATCGTAAGATTGGCTATCTCACTTTGGCCATCTGTTTGTGGGTGATCGGCCAAAGAGAAATTCAATCTTGTACCTAGATTTTCAAAGAGACCTTTCTAAAAATTATTGGTCATTCTAGGATCTCTATCTGACATAATGGATGTTAGAAATCCATGGTGTTTGAAAATATGAGATTTGAAAGGGGTTGCCATTTGGTGTGTCTTAATAGTATTTTTGACAAGAATAAAGTGTGCTTGCTTACTCATGTACTCCCATGGATAGACTTGGGTAATTCAAAGGTAAAATCCATGAATCATTACTCTCCCATGGTGAATTAGGGATTGGCAATGGTTGGAGTCTGTTAGGAAATAAGACGTAGCTAAATAAATAATTGAGTAGATTACTTAATGGAGAGAGACAGATTTATATACACGAGATTATAGAGTAGAGAGAGAGAGAGAGTACACACGATATACGTGGTTCACCCAATGTGGGCTACGTCCACGGGAAAGCAGCCACTCAATGGCTTTAGTACTTCAAAATAAGAAGTAGTTTACAAAGGGATTATACCCTTAATGGAGCTCCCGCCTTGCTTCACTCTCAACACCTCACACTCACCTTGTTGCATCAACTTCACACTATGAAATGTGTGTAGAAATGGCCTCCTTTTATAGGCCAAAAGGGATTCCCTCTCTTATGAGAGACAGCCATGTGTAGCCGCCCTTGTGCGAATAAGTCCAAATCGGACCCTCCAATCCGCCCATGTGTGGCCGCCCTTGAGAAGACAAGTCCGCTTTTGAATTCGGCCACCGACCACCGGCCATTGACTTCCGACCATCGGCCACCGGCCATTGACTTCCGACCACCGGCCATCGGCCATTGACTACCGGCCACCGGCCAACCGACCGGTTGTTTTCCGACCACTTTTCGACCGCCGTCCGGCCATAATATTCCGGCTGAGTTCTTCGCAAGATGGATAGCGCTTTGGCTATCATTGTACAAAACACAATTGTCTTGTTTGAATCCAAGCTCTTCTAAGAATCTGTGAAGCCACAGAATTTCTTTGCTTGCCTCCGTCATTGCTACATACTCTGCTTCCGTGGTAGAAAGTGAAACCACTTTCTGCAGCTTTGAAGCCCAGCTTACTGCAGTGCCTCCAACCGTGAACACATAGCCAGTAGTGCTCCTTCGAGTATCTTTGTCACCTGCCATATCTGCATCAGCATACCCTTCTAGAAAAATATCAGTTCCTCCAAAATACAAAGCATTTGTTGTTGTCCCTTTTAGATACCTAAGTATCCACTTCACAGCTTGCCAATGCTCTTTACCTGGGTTGTCCATGAACCTAATCACAACTCCCACTGCATGTGCAATGTCTGGCCTTGTCCAGACCATAGCACAACTCCCACTGCATGTGCAATGTCTGGCCTTGTCCAGACCATAGCACAACTCCCACTGCATGTGCAATGTCTGGCCTTGTCCAGACCATAGCATACATTAGAGAACCTACCGCTGCAGCATATGGAACTTTAGACATATAGGCTATCTCCTCTTGTGTCTTTGGACACATATCCTTCGTTAGTTTAAAATGACCAGCCAAAGGTGTAGAAACTGGTTTTGCATTTTGCATTGCAAACCTTTCTAGTACCTTCTTGATGTAATCTTCTTGAGATAGCTTTATTGTCTTCTTCGTCCTGTCCCTTGATATTTTCATACCAAGTATCCTCTTTGCAGCACCTAAATCTTTCATTGAAAAAGATTTGGATAGCTCCTCTTTTAGGTCTTTGATGTCCTGCATGTTAGCACTTGCAATCAACATGTCATCAACATACAACATTAGGATGATGAATTTTCCATCTCCCAAATTCTCCGTGTAGACGCAGTGATCCGAGTTGCATCTTGTGAATCCATGATCCAACATCCATCGATCAAACTTCAAGTACCATTGTCTTGATGCTTGCTTTAAACCATACAAGCTCTTCTTTAATCTGCAAACCATTTTCTCCTTACCTTTTACTTCATACCCCTTTGGTTGAAGCATGTAGATTTCCTCCTCTAAGTCACCGTGAGGGAATGCTGTATTTACATCCATTTGCTCGAGATTTAGATCATGAGCAGCCACAAGGCTTAAGACAAGCCTAATTGAGTTCATTTTTACAACAGGAGAAAATATTTCATTGAAGTCAATACCTTTCTTTTGAGAAAAACCTTTTACCACAATCCTAGACTTGTACCTTTTCTTCCCACCTTCTTCTTCCTTTAGCTTGTACACCCATTTGTTTTGAAGTGCCCGCTTACCTTTAGCCAACTCAACCAACTCCCATGTTTGGTTGCGATGTAGTAGTCCATCTCCACTTGCATGCTCTTCGTCCATTCTTCTTTGGATTCATGTTGCATAGCTTCTTCATATGATTCCGGCTCTCTAGAATCTGAGATCAAGAGATGGTTGAAGGAAGGAACAAACCTTTCTGGAGGTCTACTTGCTTTTGTAGATCTTCGGGGAATAGGTTGAGGCTCCTCATTTGGTTGACGTTGTTGCACATTGTCACCGTTTGCAGTCCTTGAGTCTTCACCGTCCTCAAGCTCCATGTACTCATCACCTGTTTCTTTTGTTTGTTTTCTTTCCAAGTAATCTTTGTACATATTTTGTTCGTTAAAAATTACATCCCTACTCCTTAAGATTTTACCATCTTCAGGATTCCATAGGCGATACCCAAAGTCTCCTTCTCCATAGCCAATGAAGAAACACTTTTTGGACTTTGCATCTAACTTTGATCTTAGGCTTCTATCTATGTGCATGAAAGACTCACACCCAAACACTTTGAGAAATGCATAATTCACTGGTTTACCTGTCCATGCCTCTTCTGGAACTCCCGCATCCAATGCCGTTGAGGGTGACCGATTGATTAAGTACACAGACGTACTTGCAGCTTCCGCCCAAATCTCAAGCGGTAGGCCTGCATGTAGCCGCATGCTTCGTGCTCCTTCCATGATTTTCCTGTTCATCCTTTCCGAAATCCCATTTTGTTGAGGTGTCCTTTGCCTCCGAATGCCATTGCTAGCACAAAAGCTTTCAAAAGCTTGGCTGCAATATTCGCCTCCATTGTTGGATCTGAGGCATTTAACCTTGGTACCTGTTTCATTCTCCACAAAGGCTTTCCACCTTTGAAATATGGAAAATACATCGGATTTATTCTTCATGACATAAACCCATGTTTTTCTAGTCGCATCGTCTTTGAATGTTACATAGTACAATGAGCCACCAAGTGATGGTGTACTTGCAGGACCCCAAACATCAGAATGAACCAACTCAAGTTTTTTATTTTTTCTTTCATTTCCTGATTTTTGAAATTTTACCCTCTTTTGTTTACCATAAACACAATCTTCATAGAACTCTAAGTCCACTTCTTTCAAACCTGGTAGAAGCTTCTTTGTTTGAAGGATTTGCATTCCTTTGGCACTCATATGCCCAAGTTGGTAGTGCCACACCGCACTGTCAACTTCTGTAGTTGCTGCACAAGCTGAAGGTTGCGTGCTAACAATACACAAGTAAAGTGTACCGACTTTTTCACCCTTGGCAACCAACAAAGATCCCTTTGAGATCTTCCACCGTTTGTTTCCGAATGCAATGTTGTGACCTTCATCGTCCAATTGTCCTGTAGAGATCAAATTTTTGCGAAGAGAAGGAACATGCCTAACATCTTTAAGCTTCCATTCATTTCCATTAGCAGTTTTGACAAAAACTGTACCTTTGCCGACAATCTCACAAGCTTCATCATCTCCCAAGTATACATACCCAAAATTACCTTTGGTGTAGTCTTGGAAATGTTGCTTGTGTGGTGTCGCATGGAATGAAGCCCCAGAATCTACTATCCAGGAATTAGACACATTGTCTTATGAGAGAATTAGAGCATCTTGCTCTACTTTACCTGCCACATTGGCCTCCGATGTTGGCTTGTTGTCTTGAGACTCTGTCTCCTTCTTCTTCTTGGACCAGCAATGCTTCTTGACGTGTCCCTTCTTGCCGTAGTTCCAACATTCAAGAACTGACTTTGTGCGTGACTTGCTCCGCCTTGAGCGATCACGACCCTTTTGGTTTTTGAACCTCTCCTTAAGCCTTCCTCTTGTTTCCACTGATAGTGCAGCACTTGATGTTTCTCCTGTGCTTCTCCTTCGCATTTCCTCGCTTAGGAGAACACCCACAACATCATCAAACTTAAGAGTATTTGTGCCAGAGATAGAATTACTTACAGCCATCACAAGGCTGTCCCAACTATCCGGTAGAGATGATAGTATAAGGAGAGCTCGCACTTCGTCATCAAAATTGATTTTCACTAATCGAAGTTGACTTTTGTTTGTGTTAAAGTCATTTAGGTGTTCTGCAACTGAACCATTCTCTGCCATCTTTAGATTGAACAAGCGCTTCATAGGAAATACCTTATTGGATGCCGATGGTTTCTCGTAGAAGTCGTCAAGTGACTTCATCAAGTCCTCCGTGGTCTTCATCTCCGAAACATTGAAGGCCACCGTTGACGCCAAGCTTAACCGGATTGTTCCCAGTGCCTTTCGATCAAGGACAATCCATGCTTCATCTGCCATTGTTGCGGGCTTCTTCGCAAGACCGCCTAGTGGCAAATAGAGGTCCTTCTGGTAGAGATAGTCTTCAATCTGCATCTTCCAATGTTGGTAGTTTTTGCCGTTGAACTTCTCAATCTTGAGCTTCCCTTCCTTCACCATAACTCCCACTCAATTCAAGGAATCCTTTCCTTGAGATAATTTAGCTACGATCAAACCTTGCTCTGATACCAGTTGTTAGGAAATAAGACGTAGCTAAATAGATAATTGAGTAGATTACTTAATGGAGAGAGACAGATTTATATACACGAGATTATAGAGTAGAGAGAGAGAGAGAGAGAGAGAGTACACACGATATACGTGGTTCACCCAATGTGGGCTACGTCCACGGGAAAGTAGCCACTCAATGGCTTTAGTACTTCAAAAAAAGAAGTAGTTTACAAAGGGATTATACCCTTAATGGAGCTCCCGCATTGCTTCACTCTCACCACCTCACACTCACCTTGTTGCATCAACTTCACACTATGAAACGTGTGTAGAAATGGCCTCCTTTTATAGGCCAAAAGGGCTGCCCTCTCTTATGAGAGACAGCCATGTGTAGCCGCCCTTGTGCGAATAAGTCCAAATCAGACCCTCCAATCCGCCCATGTGTGGCTGCCCTTGAGAAGACAAGTCCGCTTTTGAATTCGGCCACCGGCCACCGGCCATTGACTTCCGACCATCGGCCATCGGCCATTTACTACCGGCCACCGGTCAACCGACCGGTTGTTTTCCGACCACTTTCCGGCCGCCGGCCGGCCATAATATTCCGGCGAAAAAGAATATTCCGGCGGAAAAAAAAGTCTCGGGGGCCTCCGCCCTTGAGGCCTTTAAAGTTGCCCCAGATTCTTGTCCGTGAAAATTTTGGTTTCCGGTGAGTGATTTTCCTTCACGCACGATGGCTTCTCCTCATAATGGGGGCCTTACAAATGTGCGCTTTTACCACAGAAAATTACAAGGGTAAATCAGGCTCCATACTTAACAGAGTCACCCAGGTTGCTTCCTTCTATTGTACTTGGTCTTTTGGCATACCACACATTTTGAAACATACTCTTGTATTTTCTACTTCCATGGTAGGCCAATAGAAGTACGTCTCTACTCCTCGCAGAGTAGGTTGAATGCCTCTATGCCCCACATAGGGAGGAGCATGGAATTCATACATGAATTCTTCATGAGGAGTAGGTAACACATAGCCTATTTCCATTGAGAAGATAACCATCCTACAAGGTGAATGGTTCTTCTTTCTTCCCCAATGCAAGGGCTGACAAAATATCTTTAAAGTCAGGGTCATTAGCATACTCATCTATCATAGAAGATAGATCATTTTGAGTTGCTATAGACACCGCATTGACTCTTGGTCATCGTGAAAGTGCATCAGCCACTTGATTTTTCTTACCAGCAATGTCAAAAATATGAAAATAAAATTGAGAAAGAAAATTTTCCCTTGTTTATCGGAAAGCTTGATTTGTGTCATAATTACTTGAGACTTTGGTGGTCCATTCGCAAAAATAAATGGATTCCCAATAGATAGTGCTTCCATGTGTCTAGAGCATAAAGAACAACTAAAAGCTCTTTTCATATATGCACAAGAACGATTCATCCGTATTGAGCCTTTGGCTCTCATATACTATGGCATACCCTTCTTGAAGAAAGAATACTCCAAGGCAATCACCACAACCATGTACATTGGACCTCAATGGCTTTGAGAGATCCGGAAGCATAAGCACTGGTTGGGAGATAAGCTTCTCTTTGAGCTTGTCAAAAGCATTTTTCTCTTTAGCAATCCATGAGTACTTCACATTATTCTTTGTTAAGTCATGTAATGGTCCTTCTATTTGAGATAATTTTGCTATGAAGCGTCTATAGTATGCACACATACCAATAAAGCTTCTTAGCTAATGTAGATTCCTTGGATTAGGCCATGCTTTTATTACCTTCAACTTTGATGGATCCATACACATACCATCTTGAGAGATAATATGACCTAAGTATTGAATCTCTTGAAGGAAAAATTCACTCTTCTTTCGATTGATAAAAAGTTTGTTCTCTCTCAAAGCTTGAAAAATCACCTGGAGATGTTGCTTGTGCTCCTCCAAGGACTTGGAGTAGATGATGATATCATCAACCAGTGAATTTGCGGTAGGGTCTAGAGATTCTCTCCATTAAACAATTGACGTGGCTAGAGCATTTGTCAAACCAAAAGGCATGACAAGATATTCATAAAGACCAAATGTTGTATGGAACACGGTCTTTACAATATCTTCATTCACTATCCTTATTTGATGATAGCCACTTTTAAGTTCAATCCGACTAAATTAGGTCAAACCTTGTAGCTTAATAAACAGATCTTTGACCTGCAGTATGGGAAATTTGTTTTTGATAGTGATACGGTTCAGTGCTCTATAGTCCACACACATGCGGTATGTACCATGTTTCTTTTGCACTAAAAGGACTGCAAAACAAAAGGGAGAGAAGCTAGGCCTCACCATCCCTTTGTCTACCAATTGTTGTACTTGCCTCATGATCTCCTATTTTTGAGCTTGGGAAACTCAATAAGGAGGCTTGTTAGGTGGTGAGCTTGTTGGTAGTAATTAAATTTGATGGTCATTATCCCCTTGTTTTGGAGGTAAGTCCATAGGGATATCATCGATAAAAACATCTTGGAATCATTTTAACTCTTCTTGATTACTACGATTTTCATTTGATAAAACATAAGGACCTTCTATGAATTGTTTGACAAAAATCATGTACGTAGAAACTGAGCTTTTTATTGATTTTTCAAAAGCAGGAAAATTTACAAGGGGTATGGGACCAGGCTCATTAGCATCAATGTACATATTCTTTTCCCTATACTTGAAATACAACCTTCTTTCAAGGAATTTTACATTAACAACCATATGGCCAAACCATGGTGCCCCTAGGATGACATCTTCATGCTTGAGAGGAGAGATGAAGAGATCTTCTTTGTCAACATACCCTTGGACATGAAGCCTCAATTTCCCAATCAAGGGACTAACGGAGGCTTCTTGCCCCTTGAAGGCTCCATCGGTTACAAGTACATCTTCCATCTCATGAGCTTGAATGCCTAACTTGGTGGCCAACTCTCTTGATATTGATAGCCATTTTTCGGCTTTCCATAATTGCCATAGTAAGCTACCTCACCCTATCAAATCACTCAAACATTTTGGTTATCCCTACCATTTCACTGTACATAGGCGTGTGTGAGTTAGGGGACTTTTCCCATATCTTCTTAAAAACCCTCAATTAGCTAGTCACTGGGCTAGTTGAGCCAAAAAAATAAAAAATATAAGTATATTATGGCCCATTTGTGTGTAAATATTTCATTGTATATAGGGCCTAAATATAAGGATTTTTCATAATTATTTTGGTATTTATTTAATTATTTATACTTAGGTGTGTGTTATTTATGCTAGGTACATTGACTCACCATTACCATATTTTTTCTTACCATTTTGCATACTCTTTATTCCATATAAAAATAATTTCATGCAAGCTTCTCTTATTTTTGGTGTAACTCCATGCCAACAAAAATCCAAAAAAACTAGTTCTATTTATGTGTATATTTTTTCACTATTGTGATTTTTTCCTTCCTACATCTATTCTCTATTACTCTCATAAATTAGACCACAAAAAATATTCATCTTTTTATGGTAGACTTATAATGAGAGAGATTTATTTTGACCCCTTTATATTTTTTCCACCTATATTATTTATATTTGACATGTACATATTTTTTTAGACCCCTCAATATTTGATTTTCTTAGTTGTACTATTCACTTATATCATGATCTCAACAATATCTTCAATTATAGACCTACCAAATAAGGTCAAGGGTATGTGGCATGCATGCATGCACCATGGGGAGCTCAGTCTTGGAGGTATTCAAAAGAATCATCCAAAGAAGGACCTCACAAGGACCTTGTGTTGTGGAAAAAACAGTTGGTTTTGCTGAATTTTTAAAGATCACATGCTCCCCGAATTTGAAAAGGTGATACATACAAAAGTTGTAGAACGTGATCTGAACTTTCACCTCAAATTTTTTCATATTTTTTTGAGCTACGAGATGTGAGCTATGATTTTATTGGTGGACCCCAGTTTGCCCATGCTATGCAGCCACACTCCCTCTTCCACTTTATCATTTTCCTCTTTCACACACACTCCTCCCTCTCCTTCCCACTCCCAAACCTGCAACTCCCATGTACTAATTCACCCTCTTCACCATTGCCACATCTCTCACACCTTCATAGCCTTCATCCTCCATTTCTACACCCTTTGTGTCCCCCTTTCTCTCTACATATATATCCATATTACCATACTCTCTTCAACTTTGTAAAGAACTTCAAAAAATCAGCAAAATCCAAGGATAAACTCTGCAAATGAAGGCTTTTATCATGAATTTTCCAAGGTTTGAAGATAACATAGCTTCATCGACACGCGCTACTTCGCCATGCTGACTGCTTCTTCTTCCGGTGCTGTAAAGAGGTGAATGTCAACTTCTCCAAAGCTTCAACCTCTCTTTACAAGCTCATCCCTTCTCTAACTTTTCTCATCATATATCTCACCATTTGGTGAATGATTTTGTAAATATTTTGTAGTGATAATTACTAACTACTAACCACTAACCGTATTGTAAAATGCACCCTCTACTAGAGTAGGAACTCCCAAATTATTCACTCAATCCTCTCTCCTTCATCCTCAATAATTCTCTTCCCTTGAGCCCACATCCATGTGACTCGAAGGACAAGAGAGACCCACCCTCATTAAATATATATATATATATATATATATATATATATATATATATATATATATATATATATATGCATAATCTTTTATTCCTTCAAATAAAATTGATTAGGCCTAATCCTAATCGGGGCTTCTAAAACCTATAAATAGAGCCCTTCTCTCCCTTGTAAAATATCACATGATCACACTACACCACACCATTCTCAACACATAACACACCACTCTTCAAGCCTAGTTGTGTAGAGTGTATGCATCGTGAGTGCTCTATTCCATCATTACATATAGGTGCATGGAGAAGCTTGAAGTTAGTTATGCCATCTAGAGGAGTGGAGTGTATGCCATACTCTTCACCACACTTGTAGCCTACTCTTGTGCATAAATAAGATTTATAGTTTTGGGTGAAATTGTATGCTGCAACTACGACTCTTCTCTCCAAATTGACTTGATAAGTTGGCTCATCAGGTGGTGGAAGGTATATTGTCCTTGAAGTTTGTTGTGCCATTTCATGCTTGGTGGTTTGAGGGCTTGTTGAATTGTTTGCCTAAAAGGTCAATTGTAAGAGGGTGCTCGGTGAGAGGGCTCCCGTGACCCTAAGACAATTTGTGTATTGGCAACAAGGTCAATTTTTGTGTTGTCTCTCTATTTTTCATCAAGCTTTGTGTGCATCTAGTATTTAAGGCTAAGACTGAGTTGCTCAAGTTGATTTGTGCTCTTTACCTCTCTCTGGCGTGGTGAATGTTTGTGTTTGGTGTGTGTGGCTATCTTGCATTCCCTTCTCTTTGTGCGTTTGAGTACAAGGAGATATCACGTGCGTCCTAGTTCGCATCTACAACTAGGTGGTGCCCCTTTTCTTGTTTGGTTTCTGGCTGTGGGTTGTTGTTGTCTCTGATTGTGCTTGCCCCAGCCCCAATTGAGCAGCATGGGAGCCTCGAAGGGTGTTTAGAGGCCGCTCTTCTTGTTTCCCGCCCCGGACCGCCTCAATATAAAGCTGTGAGTAGAGCCAGGGTCAAAAAGGATGAATGCATCATGCTCCCTTACCTTTCTCCAAGCATAGGAGATAGATGATCCTTTGCAATGAGCATATTTTTTTGGAGCTTTGATCTTGGAAGCTCTAGGAGTCTCAATGCGGGAATCTCTTTTGGGGCAAGAACGGTAGCCATGTCCTTGCTCCCCACACTTAAAACATTTGTGGTCCTTACAAAAAGCTTCTAGCTCTTCAGGAGAGAGTTTATTTTTATCTTTTTAAACTCCCTTCTCCTTGGACCAATTGTTGTTGTTGTTGTTGTTGTTGAAAGTGCCTTGGGAAAAGTTTTGGGCATTGTTCTTCCCCGTTGCTTCATTTCAATCTTTGTTTTCCATGGGCTTGGAATTCCTTTTAGCCCCTTGTTGGAAATTGATGGCAAAGCAACCATATTGTGGTGGACTATTTGGTATTAGAACCAGGCCATTGGGAGTTGACATACTCGACCATTTCTTTAGGTAATCCCGCACAAAATTGTTGCTTTTGCTTGGCAAAGTCTATCTTTTAAAAGTCGGTAGGCTTGAGATGTAAATCCCAAAACTTGTCCACATATTTGTGGATAGACTCATTAGAGAGCAGCTTCAAACTCCACCATTCGATAAGCACTTTGTCCTTTGTATCGCTTGCAAGGAATTGCTCTACGATGGAAACTCGTAGAGTTTTCCAAGTCTTTGGGGCTTCACTATTTCCACGAAGGCTAGCCCACCATTGACAAGCAGACTTTTGGAAGTGGATAGCTATATGATGTAGCTTGGAGGACTATGTGAAGCCCTCGTCTCCAAATTCCACATCAAATTGTTGGATGAAGGCCAATACTTTGTTGGTGGCACCAAAGGTGCCATCATACGTGAGAAAAGAGATACGCTTTCCTCCCTCTTTGAATTCTTGAGCTTTTGAGACCTTCGCCATGCAGGGTAGGATTTGCAATGTCCTCTTCTCTTGTATTCTCTAGAAGTATAGTTGTTGCTTTCATCGGGAGAGGAGGAAGGTGAAGAAAAAGGAGAAGAGGGTAACCTCTTTCTTGCCCTTTTCTTCCTTCGTTTCCTCTATTTACTTTCGGAGTGATGAGGAGAAGGACTATGGGTTGACCGCTGTCAGGGATAAATGGGCTTGCGAGGTGAGACGGGTAAGCATCGGGCTGCTTGTTGTGGAAAATAAGAGAAACAAGATGCACAACACAAAGCAGAATACTCTGATGACACCTTAAATGTTTAAAATTGACAAATTGAAATCTTTAAGCTGCTAATGATTAGCCAAAGTGGAATACGTTAATGGTTTCCTTCTTTCTTAGCCTGTGTCGTCTGTCAAAGTAGTTCTTGATTTTCAACCTGGCATTCTTCAATCTTTCTTTTGCAACCTCAATGTCTTCAGGCCTTCTTTCTAGCTGTTTTATACGCAAGGCAAGGAGCTCTTCTCTGCTAAGCCCATCTTGCTAAGGTAGCACATTCCATGTGGGAATGGTCTTTTCAATGGGCATTACAGGCTTTTGACATACATCAATTCCGCAGGCATGTAGCTAGTTATTGAGCTGTGTGTCATGCGATCAGCCCATAGAGCATAAGGCAATAGTTTTGGCCACTCACTAATTCTCCCTTCACAAGCTTTAGCCAAGGCTTTTATGATTGGTGGGTGCCCTCTTTCACTTTTCCCATTTCCTTCCGGATTGTAAGCAGTGATAAGGGAAAGCTTGATTCCTACCCTGGAAAATAATTCCCTTGCTTCCTTGGCATCCAACTCTCCTCTGTCTGCAGTTATCTTTCCCACACAACCATAGCGGAAGATAACATCCTCAAGGAGAAATTTACATACTGCTTCTGTAGTCTTTGTCCTTAAAAGCTCGCCCTTCAACCTGATTAGTTAAGTCTTCTCTTGCAAGAACCAAGTACCTCATCTGCCACAGTCCTAAAGGCATGGTGATTAGATCCACAACCCATTTGTAATGCATGGCTAGTGGATAAGTAGGATGTAACCTATCACAATGTCGCACATTTGAATACATTTGACATGTTACACATGATTCCACAAAGTGGGATACGTCCTTGTACATACCTTTCCACCAATACCTTTCCTTTAGCTTTGAAAAGGTTGCCCACACACCACGGTGTCCAGCCCATAGGTTCTCATGAAACTCTTGCATGAGCTTTGCTTGACTCTCTTTGTTACATACTACCCTTTGTGGTATAGCACCCTTCTGTTTTGGATGTTTCCATAAGTAACCATCATGCAGAAAGTACCCATATGCTTTTCTGCGTATCCTCTTAAACTCATGCTGAGACTAATCACCCTGTTTTGTTAAAGTACTCAAGTAACGACCAATAAGCAACCAATCTCCTTCATACCTATCTTCTAAAAACGACTCAAGTGAAGTAGGTGTGCCAACATCATTATGCTCAACATGATTAATGGAGTAGAACCTTGTGCCTACATCTTCACTATCATCTACCATGTCTTGCTCATCCTCATACCTTGCCCTTGACAGCATATCCGCTACCGGATTGTCTTTTTCTGCAATATGCTTAAACTCAGGATTCAAGGACTTAATGTAGGCAATCCATCCTAGCATGGCAATGTCTGGTGTTGAGCAGCTTGTAATCATTCCAAGGAGTGGTAGACAATATGTTTCCACAACCACATATGCTCCAATCAAGTACTCCTTTTCACACTTTAGTGCTGTAACCATGCCCCACAACTCTTGTTTTACCTGTGGGTAGTTCCTTTGTCGAGTACTTAGAACCTTGGCTCCAAACCTTACCACATACCTATGTCCCTCTTCGTCATCCTGCCATATTTCCCATCCAATTCCTGTCGGACTCGTATCCACTATCACTATTACTGTCTTTCCACACTCATAGTTTACCTTTCTTAAAGTCGGTGCTTGTTGTAGAAAATCCTTTAGCTTTCTTATAGCCCTTGCTTGTGCATCTCCCCAATGAAACTTTTGGTTTTTCCTTAACAACTGATACAAAGGATCTGCTACATGTGCATAATGTGGAATCCATATAACATAAAACACACATGCACCAAGAAATATGCGAACTTCACTCACAGATATGCATACCTCCTTCATATTTTGAATTGCATCATTTTTTGCTGGACAAAGTCGTCTCCCATTGGGACCACACATGTGCCCAACAATCAACACCTCCTTCACTCCAAACACAGACTTTTGTCCTGAGAGGGTGAGGTTCACCTCTTCCAATCTGGATAGGATCTTGTCACAATCATCTATGTGTTGTGCCAGAAAGTTGCAGCACCCCTTGGAATCCAAAGCTTCATCTTTATTACTTTCTTCACATATTTTGATAGGAAGATCATCAAGAAAGGGCATAGTTACTTGGGGAATAAAGTCACATAAGACCTTATTCATACCATTCATCATATGTGCAACCGGATTGGTTGCTCCCTGTGGTAAGGTACACATCCTCACCAAACCCAAAGGTGTCCTCATGGTAGTCAGATCCCTGCTTTCCATTGCTAGTTGGAATTGATCATACCCTGAGTACAAATCTCCCATAGAATATATTTCCCTTCCTGAAAATGCTTTTGCAAACTCATCCACAATTGGACCTGTACCCATATTCTTGATTGTGACTTTGTTGACCGGTTGCATATCTTGGATGAAGCGCAAAGCTCCATTCTTCTTTGGTACTGTGAACCACCTGTTTGAGTATGGAGCACATGAAGGCTCCAAAATACCCATCTTGATCTTCTCATTTAGTAGTCAATTAACTTTGGTAAGTGAGCCTTTAGAACTGGTATTGGTCGTAAGTTCCAAGGTACATGAGGTATGGTAAAGATCACCATAGGAGCAACAATGGTAGGATCTACACATCCTATCTCATGTGGCTCAAATGCAAATTCCTTTCCATGTTTAGAGAGCATCACTTCAAAAAATTCCCTTTCAACCTGTGTCAAGGAGTCCTCATTCCCAATCTTCAATTGCTTTAGAGACTCCTTTGTAAACCTGTGTCCAATCCCTTTTGGATCTTTGAGACTAGGTTGCAAAGAAGCCTGTTCTAGCTTTTCCTTGCAGTCCTTTGGCAAAGGAAGTGCCATTGGTTTTACCTTCTTTGCCACAGTCTTGTACTTGGTGTCCACCTTTACTTCATGTTTTTGCTTTCTATCCTCCTGTTCCTTTTGAAATGCCTCAACCACATTGTACATTTCAAGTGAGCACACTTTCACTATCTCATTTTGGTCATGCGAAGGATAATCTATTATAGACTGCAGTCCTATAATGTGTCCACAAAAGAAAACTCCTCAAACACACCTGTTATGTTTTCATTGTTTCCTAGCATACCATGCTCTTTCCACTCCTTTTGTAGACTATGTACATTTTAGAAAAGAAACATACCCATATTCTGTTATACCTGTAAAACCTGTACAGAAAACCTCCTTATGTGAGAACCTTTCCCTTTCTATACCATCGTAATCCCACTCTACAATGGTACCTGGCCAAAACCCATTCTCTCTCGATGATCATAAAACTCTTTTCTCAATCTAGGCAATGGGCGCTCTCGGAGACTGTCACGATTTCTTTCATGATTCACAAAGACAGTGAGAAATTGAACATCATGTTTTCCATCTTTACTTCTTATCCTAGCATAAGCAGAACCATCATCCATTACCTTTTTTTCCATTCTAACCCCTACAATGTAGGGTTGTCCAAGGATGAGATCATAAGAAGATGTGTCCTGTACAAGGAAATTTTTCTCTTCCTTTACATCTCCAATAGTCACTTTCACACTAGGAAAAGCTGCATATAACTCATCTGATGAATTATTTGCTACCTTAACCATCCATCCATGATCTGTGTCCATTGATAATTTTCACTTGTTGAATAAGCTCTTTGACATTATGTTTATTTCTGAGCCATGGTCAATCAAGGCAACAAATGGCTCTTTAAGATCACCTATCTTGACCATTGTCTCTGTCGTAGCTCTTGCCCAATGATTCCTGGAAAAGTGACTTCTTGGAATGGCTTCGTACTCCTCATCTCCATTTGAAAACTGTACTTTCTTTGTTCTTCCAGAAGAATGGTAGCACCCTACGACATCCTCATCATGCTCTCCGTCTTCCACCTGTATTACCTGTGTCTTTAAGCTTTCTCCTTTAGATTGCGGGCGAACGGTGTCAACAAGAGTTTGCCTCTTCCTCTTGATGATATCAATGATCTCCTCGTGAAACTCGCGTTTGGCTATGCCAAGGACCTCCCCCAAGGTAAACTCTATTTTTCTATTCTAGAACTTTCTTTAAGTCTGTAGCAGCCTCAATCTCAGACTGTAACTTATAAGTTGGAGTTTTAGGCTTACCTTTTGATGACTCCTTTTTCCTCCCAGTTGTACTTTCTTCCATAGTCACTTCAAGTGGGGGTGCTTCCTGTGTTGGAGGCGCTCGAGGAGGTATTGTGTCTCTTCTTCTAGTAATTCTTTTTTATGGTCCTTCGTCACCACTCTCTCGCATGCGCTTTTCTTCCACAAAAACTTCGTTGTTTTGACATCTTGCAATATAGGCATGCACTGACAAGGAGTCCACAGGGTCATTCCATCCTGTTTCTAGACGGATATAGTCAACTGCTTCATGTAGGACTTCTCGTGTAAGCTTCCCTTTCCTTGCTAGATCCATAGCACTTGGCCACAACTTACCATTTTCTTCAAGACTCCTCAGTGGTTCAATCTTGACTGTATAAGTAGATGATGCAGAGATGTCATGGGTAGTGGACATATCCTCTATCAGACTCCGCATTCCTTCTTTCCCAAAGTTAATCCCTTAAGGGTAAACCTGTCTCCCTTAAGTGAATCTTCCCATCCTTGAAGAAGACAATATCTTTTCTCAAAGCTTCACTGAAGCTATCACATTCTCTCCTAGCATGCTCTGTGCTGTCACACCATATGCATCTATGAACAAAACCTTCTTTAGGTTGTTGTTTTTGCCTTGAAGATGGTGCCAATGGTTGCCCCTTCTCTTCAATATTTGTAAGTTTTACTTTTAAATCCCTCATACCTTTCACAAGCTCATCTACTACAGCGTCATCAACTTTTGGGAGTATAAAGGAAGAAGGCTTTACCATCTTTTCAAAAGCTGCGGAGGTAGATGGTGCACTACCAACAACCATCTTATCCCGTCTCCTTTGGCTCTTGGCAAGTAATAAAATAGTAGCTTCAACCTCGTTTCAATCTGTCTTCAGTCCCTGCTCAGCATGTTTGTCCTCAAGAAGTAGCTCCAATTGCTCCTCGAGCTCCTTTCCTGTTGCTTGTAGGAAGAGCTATGTCTTTTCTGAGTCGAGTGTGGCCTTCTCTGTTCTTGTGATTTGAGCATATCGTCGCTCAAACTCCCTGAGTAGCTTGTTGGAGAGAGCCCCTCCTTCGGCTTGGCTACCCACTCCAAGAAAGTTCTCTTTGTTACTCTTTCAGAGTCCTCCATGAAATACTCCTCCTTCATTGCTAGCTTGAACTCCTCCCAATTTCTTCCATGCTCATTCCTGATTCCTCTCACATGCTCTCTAATCTTGGGAGTCATAACAAGATCAAAGCTTTGGAGCATCTCATCTTCTAGCACACGATGCAACTCCATCTCCTTTATATAGCCACGAAGATACTTTGTCACATCTTTCACATTAAACTAATCCATTTTGTGTACCACTGCTTGAATAGATTTGGTTGCTGACACTTCTCATCTTTCTGTAGCATGTTTTTGATACATAAACAAGGCAAATTCTTGAAACATTTGCATTGTAGCGGGATCAAAATGCATACCTTGCTGCTACGGATGATGATTACCCATGGTTGAAGTAGCTTGCAGATCCCCACTAACTCACCCTGACAAACTTTGCGTTGGGTTTACCACAAAGTGTGTCAAAGAGTTGGCGGTCTTGCCAGGAAGGCGCCGGACCTCTAGCTATGAGGGTTTGTGGGGAGACTGTGAAGCTTTTCAATTATGCAAGCTTAGTGTTTGTAGCAAATACATTGTGTGTAGCCATTGGAGTTTTACACGCAGACACACACATACACACACATGAAACCCTCCAAAAAAAACAAAGATGAAAACATCAAGGCTTTGATCAAATCTAATCAAAGTTAAGATGAAATGGTTCACCGATGCATTTATAACAGCAAGTCGTTGTGTTCCAAATACACTGCGAATGGTTCTTTGACATTGTAACTTAGTGCTTACAAAGATGTAGATATTTTGCCTAGCGATAGGAGTGAGCCGTGTGTCCAAGTCTTATTGGTTCATAGTAATATTAAGAAAGCAAGAATCAACCCCTAGAGGAGAATAAATATGTGCACATCGAAAGAATTAGAGTAGTCTAGTAGTGGCAAAATAAGAGGACGTGGAGAAAGAAGAATTTCTTACAGTCTTTCTGGCCCAAAGCGTAACACAATTCTCTGTTGGGAGTGGATTTTACGACTAATACAAACGTTAATTCTAATATGTTTCACAAAGTGAAAGGGTTGAAAAGTTACACCATTGGGGTTACTCATCTAAGAAAGCTCAGAAAGCAGTCAAACAATGGAGGAAAGAGATAAGAGAGACAACCAACACACAAAGACCCACACAAGCTCAAGCCAAAGAAGTGAAGCACACCTCAAGACTTTGTGGTATTGTAGCCAACTTGATGAAGTAAATGATGCGTAGTAGTCCCCAACACCGTTTGCAAGCCACCAACAATGCGTCTTTATTGATGAAAGAAGGTTACATAGAGTATATGAGTATTATAAGTGAGGAGATAGAAGGCTTGAGGCATGAAGTAGCAAGCTCAAGATGTGTTGGGCTGAAATTGAGAGAAAGTTTTCCTCAAGGAGATGGCTAGAAGGTTGGGTGATGGCTTGATTATAGGGATTGCTTGAGCGCTTGATTGCTTGATGGTTTTCTTGATGCCCGAGTGAGGGGCAAGAGGCTCTATTTATAGGTGAATTTGCCTCTTGAAGAAGATATTTGCTTAGAAATATCCAAGGGATTTGTGCGACAAGTGTCTCTCTTTTAAAAATATCTCGAAATTATCTTCAAAGTTTCTAGATCTTTGTCTTCAAGAAATATTTAGAGGTTCTTCTAGATCTTTCTCTTCAATAAATATCTAGAGGTTCTTCTAGATCTTTCTCTTCAAGAAATATCTAGAGGTTCTTCTAGATCTTTCCCCAAATATCTTCTCCTTGCCGCCACATGTCAAGAGTTATTGAGCTATGGTGGGAACATGTGCATAAAGTAGCTTCATAAAAAATTGAGAGAGAGCTTGGCATACATCATGGATGACATCAAACAAACTCATAACCACTTTTCTAAGGGATTTTTCTAGGTCCATAATCACTCCAAAGTGCACCTACTATGTGTAGAATGACACCTCATGGGGTATACTATGACTAAGGCCACTTTTGGCCATGTTATATGTATGTCATATGCCACCTAGGATGCCTAGTAGATAGGAGGTATGTTTTATAGGCTCATTTCATCATGGCTTCAAGAAGAGGTTCACAAGGAAGCCCGGGATCGAAGCCCATTCTTAACAAAAGTGACACATCAGACTTCGACTAGCTTTTTGCATGCTAAATGAAAAATGCATATACTTATGCACACTTAAGGTATACACATAAAATCCATAATATTGTAGGGCTTAGCTTCCGTTCCCACCATGCACATGCCACGGCACGACAACGGTGGCACCATTGCCAATTTTTTACCATTGGCCATTAGCAAAGCCAAAATAAAAAAACGGTGATTGTTCCACCGTAGACCAACGAGACAAGAGCAGATGGACATGAAACATCGCAGGGGCAGGGAAAGCACCTAATTCCACACCTTTGCAAAGTTTCATGGGCTTTGCAGTTCATCTCGTGGAAACCTTCTCTTACGGCCTTCCCCCAACAAGGGGGTTTCCCCCGTTTGCCAGCCCGTGGGTCATGGTTCTTGGGGGGTTTGTTGGCCCGCATCGAATTGTGTACAACTACTAAGATAGTGGTGCTCAGTTGAGACGGGAACGGGGCACACCGCGGCGCGAAGGATGGGTGAGGTGAGGCGACGAGTTCCCCACACCCCTCTTGTGACGGTGGGATGCAAACCCCCCCTCCCCCCCCCCGGGCGAGTGCCAAGGCTACCTTCCACCGACGGGCTTAGCTACTTTCGGGCCGTTTTCAGGTCTAGCGTCGCTCAAGGCTCTTGGGATGGCCGACATGGCTTGATAGGCGATGAGTGATGGTGAATCGTCTCCAGGGCCAAGGCAACGACTACGGTAAGCTCCCGCCCTAGCCGCGGTGTGATCAAGGAGCGTGGTGGACGTTTTTTTTGCTACGAGCTATGTGCGGCTTGTATCGATATAGAAGGTCCCAAACCCGTGTGCATAAGTAAACCAAAAGCTATTTTTTTAAAATCTATCTTTTTGTGATCCAATGATATTTCAAATAAATAGAATTTTATTATTAATTTACACTTTTAAAAAATAAAAAATTATATAAACATATATACATTTTTTTGCGTAAATTACCACGTAAATAATTAGGTTGAGATATCTTGATTTTTAATTTATTTATATTACTTTAAAAAAATGAGCTATTGAGGTGGCCATGCATGAATGACTAGGTCATCCATGTGGCAAGCTGATGTCGATGATTGGTGACATGGAATGCATAGGTGGAAAGATGAGGTGGCGGATGGGATCCCCTCATTTTCCATGTCTATGATGATGTGTTAAATCGGTGACATGTAATGATTTGGTGGCAAAAAAGGACGTGATGAGCTACCAAGGTGATGATGTGGCATGCTTGGTGGCTCATGAGGTGGTGAGTGATGTCGCAAGCCATGCAAGCAATACTTACACATGGCATGTGAGGTGGTGGATGGCATGGCACTTAAGGTGAAGTGGCATGCAAGATGGCAGTGGAGGGTAGTGGATGAGTTGGCAATTAGAGTGACATGGCAAGCCAAATGTTACGGTCAAACTGTTGATTGCGATGACGTGGAAGATGAGATGGGGTGATGACATGGACCTTTGGTGACGTGGCGGACTCCTTGTATGAGGTGGACTAGCCAACTAGGATCGGGAGAGTAGAACCAAACCATGGTTGGTTGACAAGTGTCAAAATTACTAGGTTTGGGTTTACCAAACCTAAGGAGGCACACCTCAAATTAATGGTGCAAGTGAAAAAATTAAAACAATGAAAATGTGTCTTTCCCTTACTTAAATTGACTCATATTTTTTTCTATGAGGACCTTACACTAAGAGTTATGACATATATGAGAATCAAAATGAGTGGCAATGTACATTATTTATTATATTTTAAAAACAATATATATCCAAGTTCTCTAAGAAATCTTTGTTATTTTCTAAGGTAGATATTTAAAAAAATGAACCGTTGAAGTTTAAATTTTTTTGCATCATCACATTCCTTGGGTCATAATCTATCAAATGATCGTTGGATCTTGCAAAATAAGTTCTACATCATTAGATATCTGGTGTTAAAAAATTAGGTTTTTATAAATAGAAATTCTAACAAAGAAAAATGAATATTAATTATGCAAAGATCCCAGAAATGATCTCTAAATCAAGTTAAATTTCTTGCCAAGTGAACATTTCATGTGCAAGAGGGTAAGTAACAAAAAAAACCCATAAAAAGTTATAAGTATTCCTTCATCAAGGTCACAATGATGTGACAAGGTGTAACAGGCTGAATCAGATTAGTCTTTGCACAATAAAATTACCATTTAGATGTGAAAAAATGAAGATCGGTGCTTTCCATTGTGTTTGCAACTATGTGCTTTGTGTGGCCACCAAATCTTGCCTCTTCAAAGTAAGTGCAAGAAAGTCAAAATGGAAAAAAAGAGGTTGTTTCTTGGCTATCTTGGTGGGGGAAACTACTGAAAGTGGGTACATCTTATCATGCATACACCCGCTGCGAGTAGATCTAGCAGCAGATATCCATATGTTAACTCTTGCTCCCTTTTATATTCCCATATTGAATGATTAGTTTAGTATGGGAAAATCATTTGGGATAGGTAGATAGTAGATTTTATGAAATTACCTCTCTTGTTGAAATCATAGTCATCCTCGACTATGAGGTAGAGAAGATAAAACCTAGTCATTAGTCCATGGTTTCCTAGCGGGTAAAGGATCCCTTTCTACCCTACGACATCCTTCTAGAATGGATGACTAATCTATTTGTTGCTTGAGAGACTCAGCTGCCACAATGATGTCTGCTCTTTAGTCCATATCATACTTCCAAAGTAGTGTGACAAAATCTACTTGGTGTTTGGGAGACGTCGTCACCACAAACATGACCCTAAGCATGCATACTATTTAAATTTGTGTGCACAAATAAAGAAAGAGAGAAATCTTATAAGACAAAAAATATATATTTAAAAGGGCATTTACATTTGCTTACTCTACTGTAGCATTGTAGCATTGTAAGCATTTGCTTACTCTACTGTAGCATTGTAGCATAATATCCTTAAGTTGTGTTCCTTGGATCCATTTAACATCTTCAAAAGGATAATTCTTAAATTTAATAAGATAGCGTCGGATGATCTTACCATGTCTTAGGGCCTTGTCTTCATGTCAAAGGATGGATTCAGGTTGGAGCACCTCTTTTTGATCCTTGATATCATGAGGGTCCTCAGTTATAAGTTCTTTTGGAGTCTCTCCTTTGTAAGGCTTAAGTAGAGTCACATGGAAAGCATTGTGTATGATCCAATGATTGTGAAACTTTAATTGATAGGCCATGTCATTGATTGGCTTAAGAATTTGAAAAGGACCATAGTATCTTTTTGCTAGTTTAGCATAATACTTTTGGTGGCCCGTAGGATTTTTGCTCGTAGTTTTCCTTAAAGAAGCCTTGTAAAACTTTAACAAGACCTAATCATTTTCCATAAAGGCTAGGGCACCTGTGCTGGTTAGCAGAAATTTTTTTCCTTTGTTGTGAGATGGATTCTTCCCATGTAGCTTAAGTAGCAAGGGACTTTTAGATCTTCCCTCTACGACCTCGAAAGGTGTCTTTCCTATAGAAGCATGTACAGTGTTATTGTACGCATACTCTACAAGGTGTACTTCTCCCATTGTGAGCGTTGATCTACTTCCATAACATAGGCTTTTAGTAGATCTAGAATTGTAAGGTTAGCTATCTTACTCTGGTCATCCGTTTGGGGATGATAGGCCAAGGATAAATTTAATCTTGTACCTAGATTCTCAAAGAGACCCTTCCAAAAATTACTAGTCATTCTAGGATCTCTATCCGACACCATGGATGTTGGCAAGCCATGGTATTTGAAAATATGATATATGAAGAGGGTTGCCATTTGATGTGCCTTGTAGGAAAAATTCGCTCTATTTTGATTAATGAAAATCTTATTCTCTCTTGGAACTTGAACAATTACCTAGAGATGTTTCTTGTGCTCCTCAAGAGAATTGGAGTAGATAATAGTATCATCAAAGAATAATATAGTAAACTTGCGGTGGGGCCTATAAATGTTCTCCATTAAGCGATTGAATGTGGCCGGAGTATTTCTCAAGCCAAAAGGCATGAGAAGATATTCATAAAGATCAAACATCGCGGTCTTTACCACATCTTCATTGACTATCCTTATTTGATGATAGCCACTTTTAAGGTCAATCATGCTGAAGTAGGTAGACCTTTGTAACTTATCAAATAGATCTTCTACCCGTAGCGCATGGGAAATCTATTTTTGATATTGATCCTATTTAGTGCTCTATAGTCAACACACATGCAATATGTGCCATCTTTCTTTTGTACTAGAAGGACTGGTGAATAGAATGGAGAAGAGCTAGGCCTCACCATCCCTTTCTCTACCAATTCTTGTACTTGCCTCATAATCTCTTCTTTTTGAGCTTGTGAAACTCAATAAGGAGGCTTATTAGGTGGTGAGCTCTCGGGTAGAAGCTCTATTGTATGATCATCATCCCCTCGTTTTGGAGGTAGCTCTTTGGTGATATCATCAACATCTTGGGATATATTTAAGAAATTAGAAAACTATAATTCCTCTTGATTCCTATTATTTTTATTTAGTAAATATTAGGATTATTTATAGACTCTTTGACAAAAATCATGTACGATCAAATTGAGTTTTTCATTGACTTATCAAAAGTGGCTGTATTTACAAGGGGTATAGTATGACCCAATTCATTAGCATCTACATACATGTTCTTTTCCCTATACTTGAAATATATTCTTCTTTTAGGGAACTTTACATTGACATACATGCGGTTGAACCATGGTGCCCCTAAGATAAACATCCCTCATGCTTGAGAGGGGAGATGAAGAAGTCTTCTTTGTCGGCATATTCTTGGACATGAAGCCTCAATTTTTCAATCAAGGGAGTAATTGCGACTTCTTACCCCTTGAAAGCTCCATCCTAAATCACAATGTCTCCCATCTCATGAGCTTGTATGCCTAATTTAGTGGCCAACTCCACTGATATGAAGTTGTGAGTGGAGTTAGGGTCAAAAAGGATAAAGGAATCATGCTCCCTCATCTTTCCCCAAGCATAGATAAGGGATGATCCTTTTCAATGAGTAGACTCTTTGGAGATTAAACCATAGAAGCCCTAGGTGGCTCATTGCGTGCATTTATGTTGGGGAAAGTGGGATATCCATGTCCTTGCTCCCCGCACTTGAATCATTGGTTGTCTTTGCGAAAACAGAGTTTAATCCTACCTCTATAAACTCCTTTCTGCTTGGCTTTGTTGTTCTTGTTGCTAGAGTTTCCTTGAGAAGAATTTTGAGCATTGTTCTTCCCTCTACACTCATTTTGGTCTTTAGTTTCCATGGGCTTAGAATTCCTCTTAGCCCCTTGTTTGGAATTAATTTGTGAAGCAACCATGGTATGGTGTGTGACTTTAGTAATGGTCCTAGGCCTATGAGAAATGATATACTCGACCATGTCTTTAGGTAGTCCAACACAAAACTGGTTTTTTTGTTCTCCAAATTTTATCTTTTGGTGGACAATAACTTTGAGATGTAAATCCCAAAACTTGTCCACATATTTGTGGATAGACTAGTTGGGAGACAGCTTCAAGCTTCTCCATTTGATGAGATATTTGTCTTCGGCATCGCTTGCAAGAAATTGCTTCATTATGGAAACTCTTAGAGTTTTCCATGTCTTTGGAGCTTCGCATTAGCTTGTAGACTAGCCCCCCATTGTCTGGCAGACTTTTGATAATGCATAGCTATATGTCGTAGCTTAGAGGACTCTGTGAATCCTTCATCTCCAAAGGCTGCATCAAATTGCAGTCTTGTCTGTGGTACCAAAGGTGCCATCATAAATGAGAAAATAAATGTTAGTTCCTCCCTCTTTGAACTTATTGAGCTTGTAGGACCTCTTCAAGGTAGCATAAGACTTTCGATGTCCTCTCCTCTTGGACTCTTTAGGGGATAAGCCGCTACTTTCTTCAGAAGAGGAGGAAGATGATGAAGATAGAGAAGAGGGTGACCTCTTTCTCCCCCTTTTCTTATTTTGATTCCTCTCTTCCTTCTCAAAATTATGAGGAGAAGGAATATGCGACGATCTTTTCCTCTTCAGAGGATTTGGAGATTTTTGTGACCGCCGTCTTCGGTGAGCCACATCTTTCGAAGGGTTTGCAGATTCACTTCTTTCTCTTTTGTATGATTCCTCCTCTTCTCTTACTAGAGAGAGTCTTGTTTTGAAAGTCTCAACAAGAGGCTTCCTAAGCTCCCATGGGTGCGAAGTTGTTGGACAACTTCACCTTGTAGAGCCGGGTTGCCCATGGCTTGTTGTAGCCTAGTGACAAGATAGTTCACAAGCATGGGGGCATCATTAGTAGCACCTTAATGTGAAAAATTAAAGTCATCAATACTCATTCTACTCTCTTTATTATTGTCATCCATGCTAACAAAATTTATGTGTATGCTAATTATTCTTTGGTAACTTAAAAAACTCTTTTAGAAAGATTAAGGGCCTCTCCTCTTAAGCAAGAAAACAGAAACCAATAACTTTGATACCAATGTAACGAAATTAGGCTATTAACTTTGATTGTAGTGGAATTAAAATGACAGTAGGGAGAATTCCATTAAGATAATTCCTAATGAAGATAGAGAGGGAGTGCTTGATTGAAAATAGCAATATAAACATTACAATTAGTTAGCTTGGCATGAACAATATTACTTGTAAAAGAGAGAGAAATAGAGAAATTGACAATAGTTGAGGACGTATTTACTTGGAGCCGATCCCCCCTTCAAAAGACTTTTGTATTTTATGTTCTCCCATAAAAAGAGACTTGGTACAATACATTCTTTGTGTTCCTTGAGACCTTGTTGATGCCATGAAGATAGAAATCTGCATGCACCAATATTATGCGCAAAACAACAATTGAACTTACTTGCAATAGACGAGAACTTACCCCCGGCCTCAATTCCAAAACCTCAAACACCTTCAAAGGTGAAGAGTGTTGGCAGGGAGTGAGGGAAGTGTAGAGAGGAAGATGTAGCATACGAGAAATAAGTATTCTCCTAACATATCATCACTCTTAGAGCATAGCTTAGCATAGTAATTGAGATTGAGAAGATGATGCGCATGCTTTAAAGCTTGACTCTTTCTTGGATTTGCATTCCATAGCCAAGAGATGTTGGTGTAGGATCTCTACCTCTCAAGCTTGGAGAAGGAGATGAATTTTTGCTTAACACACCATGAGAGTGAGTATATGAGGGTTTGTGAGCTACAAATGAGAGAGACAGAGGTCGACGTAGCTTGAATACACAAGATTGATGCTCATTGGCTCAAGCTCCAGGCCAGCCAATGGGAGTCCTAGATAATTTAAGGGGTGTAGCATTGTGACAAGTGTCCTTCTCCCCCCCTTTGAGAGAGTGCTTGATTCATTAATTAAATGAAGCTAAATTCTTATTGGCTCTCATGGTCAATTGGACAATAGGAATTAAGCTTACAAATGGTATGCTCAATTCTCATTGGACCCCTTGGTACATTGTCCAATTGGAATATAAAGGAGGTCTTCATTTTTATTGGTTCATTTAATGGCCCATCCAATAAGGTTTAAGCTTTTTTTTATAAATCGTAATTCTTATTGGTCCTTCACATTGGCCACCCAATAGGAATTAAGCTTCATTGGGGCAACATGGCTAGCAGCTTACCATGTGTCCTATATGCCTTATGTGAAAGGATGACTCTTGGTGAGTGTGTGTGGGTGTGTGTGTGTGTGTGTGTGTGTACGGAAGAGAGAGAGAGAGAGAGAGAGAGAGAGAGAGAGAGAGAGAGAGAGAGAGAGAGAGAGAGAGAGAGAGAGAGAAGACAACACTAAAATGCTGATATGGTAAAAAGGGGGCAATCAGCCCCCGATGACTACCATGAGTAGAAGATCCATTACAACAACCAAATAGTGTGGAAGTGTGTAACATTTAATGCCCTAGTAACTTGTGTATAGCGGAAAATAGCATGAACATAGTGAGCATTTCATTAGAATAGATTCCGAATGAGAATAACAAGAATGCTTGGGTGGAGAGAGGAACCAAAAGTATAACACCTAGTTAGATAGCATGAACAATACTTCAAAAGAGAGAGAAATTAAGCTATTGACAACAGTTGAGGACCGAATTTACATGGAGCCGGTCCCCACTCCAAAAGGCTTTGTATTATGGTTTCTCCCATCGAGAGAGACATTTTACAATATAATTCTTTGTGCTCCTTCAATACTAGCTAGTGCAATGAAGATGGAAACTTTAAGCACTAAGCAAAACACTTATTAAACACAACATCGATTCCCTCATGATCTCAGACCCAAGACCTCACACACCTCCGAAGATGGTGAGATCTAGCGGGGTATGAGAGTAGATTGCGAGGAAGAAGGAGTAGTCTTACGAGAAAGATATACATCTCCTCACATAATCACTCATATTAGCATATCTTAGCTTAGTAATTAGCATGGTGGAGGAGATGAGCATGCATTGAAGCTTGGCTCTTGGTTGGATTTGCATCACAAAGCCAAGAGTTGGTGGTGTAGGCCTCCCTTCTCACAAGCTTGGAGTAGGTGATAATCTTTCCATCATTAAAGCTTGAGAAGGAGAGAGAGAGTCTTATTGCTTCACACATGAGTTTGTGTGAGTGTGTATGCAATAATGCCTTGAGAAATTCAGCCCCCTCTCTCTCTTGGTCGACCCCTCTTGCTATTTGCTCATGCTGCAACCCTATTTTCCCTTTCGAGGCTTAGCCAATGAGTATTAAGAAGCCTAAGTGATAGCCTTTTGACATGTTTCTCCCTTTCCCCTTTAGTGAGAGCTTTAGGTAATTAATAAATGCAACTAAACTCTTATTGGACCCCTTTGCCTCCTAGCCAATAGGAATCAGGCAAGCCATTGGGTTATTGAATGCTCATTGGACCCCTTGGGAGACTGTCCAATAGTCTTCTAGAGAGCTTAATTCTTATTGGTTCTTCTATTAAGTGTTTTTAAATTAATTAAAATAGATTTACTCTAGACTAATTCTCATTGGTCCACCTCCATGGCCATCCAATAGGATTTGAGTACACCTTGTGGGCATCTGGTCTAGGGAGCTAACATGTGTCCCTCTTTCCCCTTGTGTGTAAAGGAATCTTGTGAGTGTGTGTGTGTGTGTATTTCTCTCTCATCCCCTTCTTCTTGGGCTCACCCCTCATTTGTAGGATTTGGAAGACTTTTCTACACACATACAAAGCATCCAAACTTCCTAAGCTTTTGACCATTGGACACAGCCTTTGAATTTTGAACCTTAGCATTTTGGAAGTCTTTAATGAGCTGAACCTTAGGGTATTTTAAGGCCATTTTTGTACATTGCTCTTTTGCAGATGACCCCCTCTTTGGATCCCTATTTTCCCTCCTCTGGATCCCTACTGTGTCTGGTCTGCCAATTTAACCAATATTCTAGCTTTTCCTCCCATGGCACTTCTCCATATTAAATGGTCAGTTTAACATGAGAAATTCATTTAGGAGAATTAGATATTAGTTATCATGACATTACTTCTCTCTTGAAATCATAGTCATCCTCAACTATGGGGTAGAGAAGATCAAGCATATTCATTAGTCTGTTTCCTAGCGGGTAGAGGATCCCTTTGTTACCCTACGACATCGTTCTAGAATGGATGACTAGTCCATTTGGCGCTTGAGAGCCTAAGCTTCCACAAGCATGTATGCACATTAGTCCTATCAATCTTCCATAGTAGAGTGACAAGCTCTACTTGGAATTTGGGAGACGTCGTCTTCGCAAACTTGATCTAAGCATGCATACTACTTCATTTTTGTGCACAATAAATAAAAAGAGAGTTTTATAAGACAAAAACTTTGTTCATTCTTAACATTTGTACATTTGCTTACTCTACGGAAGCATTGTAAGCATTGACAAGGTTTAGGTTATCCTTTAATTGTAAGCCTTGCATCCATCTAGCATCTTCAAAAGGATATTTCTTAAAGTTAATAAGATATTGTTGGATAGTCTTACCGCCTCTTAATACCTTGTCTTCATGTCAGAGAATGGACTCGGGCTACAACACCTCTTCTTGGTCCTCGTTCTCCGGTGGGTCTTCAATAGATGGTTCTTGATGTGGCTCTCCTTTGTAAGGCTTTAGTAGGCTCACATGGAAAGAATTGTGTATGAGCCAATGGCTGGGAAAATTGAGCTGATAGGCCATCTCATTGATTGGCCTAAGAATCTGGAAGGGACCATAGAACCTTTTTGCTAACTTAGCATAGTACCTTTGGTGTCCCGTAGGATTCTTGCCCGTCGTGTGACTTAATCGAGCCTTGGGAAATTTAAGTAAGACCCAATTATTTTCTTTAAAGGTTTGGGCTCTTCTGTGCTTGTCAGCAGCAGCCTTTTGCCTTTGCTATGAGATAGAGATAGCATCCTTAATCTTTTGGAAAGATTTTTGTAGGTCTCGGCTATACTCATCTGCAGCGAAGATCTTCCCATGTACCTTAAGTAGCAGGGGACTTTTTGATCTTCCCTTTATTACCTCAAAAGGTGCTTTTCCTATGGAAGTATGTACAATGTTATTGTAGGCATACTCCACTAAGGGTAAGTACTTCTCCCATTGGTTTCTTTAATCTACTTCTGTTACATAGGCTTTTAGTATATCAAGAATTGTTAGCTTAGCTATTTCCCTTTGGCCATCCGTTTGTGGGTGATAGGCCGAAGAGAAATTTAGCCTTGTCCCTAAATTCTCAAAGAGACCCCTCCAAAAATTATTGGTCATTCTAGGATCTCTATCCGACACTATGGACACATTGGCAAGCCATGGTACTTGAAGATTTGTGATATGAAGAGGGTTGCCATTTGATGGGCTTTGATAGTCATTTTGACAGGTATAAAATGAGCTTGTTTACTAAACTTGTCTATTATCGTCCATATTCCCGTATTCCCATGGATAGACTTAGGCAATCCAAAGATAAAATCCATGGATATGCTCTCCCATGGTGAATTAGGGATTGGCAAAGGTTGAAGAAATCCAGGTTGCTTCCCTCTATCAAACTTCGTCTTTTGGCATACCACACATTTAGAAACATACTCTGGTATGTTTGCTTTCATGGTAGGCCAATAGAAATATGTTTCAATCCCCTTTAGGGTAGACTAAATCCCTCTATGCCCCGCATAAGGATGATCATGAAATTCATACATTACTTTCTCACGTAGTGAGTTAGTAACACATAGTCTATTGCCATAGAGAAGATAACCATCTTGTAAAGTAAATGGTTTCTCTTTCTTCTCTAATGCAAGGTCTGAAATCACATCTCTAAAATTGGGATCAATATCATACTCGTCTATCATAGAAGATAGATCATTGTAAGTTGCTATAAAAACCGCGTTCACTCTCGGCCGCCTTGAGAGTGCATCGGATACTTGATTATGCTTTCCAGCAATGTGAGCAATATGAAAATGAAATTGCGAAAGGAAAATTTCCCACCTCATTTGTTTATCGGAGAGCTTGGTGCGCGTCATGAAGTACTTAAGACTTTGGTGATCCATTCGTAGAATGAAAGGAGTCCCCAATAAATAGTGTTTCCATGAGTCTAAGGCATGTACAACTACGAGGAGTTCATTTTCATATATGCCTAGAGATTTCTCAACAGGGTCAAGCCTTCGACTTTCATAGCCTATGGCGTGCCCTTCTTGGAGCAAAATAGCTCCAAGGCAATCACCACAAGCATCACATTGGACCTCAAATGGCTTTGAGAGTTTCGGTAGTGTAAGCACAGGTTGAGAGATAAGATTTTCTTTAAGCTTTTCAAAAGCATTGTTCTCCTTGGCAAACCATGTATACCTAATGTTGTTCTTTGTTAGGTCATGTAATGGTCCCACGATTTATGAGAACTTTTCTATGAAGCATCTATAATATGCACACAAACCTATAAAGCTTCTTAGTTCATGAAGATTCCTTGGTTTAGACCATCCTTTATTACCTCGAACTTTGATGGATCCATTTGGATTCCATCTTGAGAAATAATGTGACCTAAATACTGAATCTCTTGCAAGAAAAATTCACTTTTCTTTCAATTAACATAAAGTTTATTCTCTCTCAGAACCTTAAATATTACCTGGAGGTGTTTCTTGTGTTCGTCCAATGAATTAGAGCAGATGATGATATCATCAAAGACACTCCAATAAAGGTTCGACGAGGCCTAAATAGCTTCTCCATCAAGCGTTTGAATGTGGCTTGTGCATTGGTCAAGCCAAAAGGCATGACAATATATTTGTAAAGACCAAACGTAGTGCGAAATGTGGTCTTTACAATGTCTTCATCAACTATCCTTATTTGATGATAGACACTTTTTAGGTCAATCCTACTGAATTAGGTGGACCCTTGTAGCTTATCAAATAGGTCTTCTACCCGAGGGACAGGAAACCTATTTTTGATAGTGATCCTATTTAGTGCTCTATAGTCGACACACATACGATATGTACCGTCTTTCTTTTGCACTAATAGCACAGGTGAGAAAAATGGAGATGAGCTAGGCTTAACCATGCCCTTCTCAACTAACTCATGCACTTGCCACATAATCTTCTATTGTTGAGCTTGAGAAACTCTATAAGGAGGTTTATTAGGCGGTGAACTTCCTGGAAGAAGTTCAATTGCATGGTCAGCATTGCCTCGTTTAGGAGGTAGCTCATGAGGGATGTCGTCAATAAAGATATCTTGAAACCCCTTGAGAAAATTGGGTAACTCTAATTCTTTGTGATTTTTTATATTTTCTTTTGTTAAAGCATTAGGTTCATTTTGAGAATCTTTAACAAAAATCATGTACACGGAAATAGAGCTCTTTATTGACTTGTTAAAATCTTGTGTATGTACAATGGGTATTGTGTTACCCATTTTCTTACCATCTATGTACATATCCTTTTCCCTGAACCTAAATTAGATTCTCCTTTCAGGGAATTTAACATTGGCAGCCATGTGATCAAACCATGGTGCCCCTAGGATTACATCCTCATGCTTGAGAGGAGAGATAAAGAAGTCCTCTTTGTCCACATAGATTTCGACATGGATCCTCAATTTCCCGATTAAGGGAGTGACTGAAGATTCTTGCCAGTTGAAAGCACCATCTGCAGCGGGTAGGACATCTCCCATCTCGTAGGCTTGTATGCCTAGCTTGGTGGCCAACTCTGTGGATATGAGATTGTGAGTAGAACCAGGATCAAAGAGAATAAAATCATCATGTTCTCTTAACTTTTCCCAAGCATGGCATAGAGGAGATCCTTTGTGGTGAGTTTCCTCCTCTTGGATTTCAACCAAGGTTCATGGAGGGTGTTCTTTTGGGGACAAGCGTGGTACTCATTCCCTTGCTCACCGCACTTGAAAAAGCGGTTATCCTTGCAATAACGCTCAAACTCTTCAAGAGAAAGTTTATTTTTGCCTTTGTAAACTCCCTTCTCTTTAGCTTTGTTGGAATTGCCCTTAGGAGACTTTTGGACATTATCCTTCCTCTTAGGCTCATTGGAACCCTTGTTTTTAGCGGGCTTAGAATTTCTTTTAGCCCCTATTTGAAAATTGATTCGAGAAGCCACCATAGTATGGTGTATAACCGCCGATATAGTGCGTGGACTTTGGAAGTTGACATACTCCGCCATTTCTTCAGTTAAGCTCGCACAAAATTGTTGCTTTTGCTCTCCAAAATCCAACTTTTTGAAGACATTGGCTTTGAGTTGTAGGTCCCAAAACTTGTCTACATATTTGTGAATGCATTCGTAAGGAGAGAGCTTCAAGCTTCGCCATTCGGTGAGTACTTTGTCTTTGGCATGGATGGCCAAAAACTGCTTCATAATGGAAGCTCTTAAAGCTTTCCATGTTTGTGGAGCTTCACCATTGGCCTGTAGGCTAGACCACCATTGCCTAGAGGACTTTTGAAAGTGCATAGCTGCATGGTGTAGCTTAGAGGACTCCGTGAAGCCCTCATCTCCAAACGCCGCATCGAATTGTTGGATAAAGGCCAAGACTTTGTCTGTAGCACCAAAGGTTCCATCATAGGTAAGGAAAGAGATGCTCTTACCTCCCTCTTTGAACTTCTTGAGCTTGGACGACCTCTTCCACGGGGCATAGGAGTTCCTATGGTCTCTTCTTTTTGATGGTTCAAAGGTTGCACCATCACTTTCTTCAGAAGACAAAGAATTTGAGGAAGATGGAGAAGAGGGTGACCTCTTTTTCGCCTTTTTCTTGCCTTGATCTTCTTTGTCTTCACTATCACTTTCATAAGAGGAAGAGGATGAAGAAGATGGAGGAGAGGGTGTCCTCTTTCTAGTCTTTTTCTTCTCTTTCCTTTTGTCATCCCTCTTTGAATTATCGTGTGGAGCAGTGTGCGATGGTCTTCTCCGTTTTGGAGGTGATGGGTGGAGAGTGTTTAGCTCGCTGTCTTCGTGGAGCCATCTCCGTCGAGGTGGTAGGAGACTCACTTCTTTCTTGTTCCTTTGGTGGGGGCTCTTGAGTTCTCCTTTGAGAACTCAAGAGAAGAAGATGCGTTATCAAGAAGAAAATTTTTGAGCCCTTCGTATGGATCCTCTTCTTCTTCCCGAATCGGAGAGAGGCCTCTTTTGGAAGTCTCACAAGGAGGCTTCCTAGGTACTCTCTCGTCATGGTGGGGAGCTTGAAGAATCCCATGAGCACGAAGCTGCCGTTGCACTTCACTTTAGAGGGATGGATTGCCCATGGCTTGTTGAAGCCTAGAAACAAGATACTTAACAAGCATCGGGGCATCATTAGTAGCCTGCTCATTAGCAAAATCAAAGTTATCAACATTAATTTCACTCTCTTTACTATTGTCAGCCATTCTAACAACTTTTAGGTGTAAACTTTTTAGGTGTACTTTGGCACTTCAAGCCCTAGTTGATACTCCTCTTTACCCCTTTAGAAAAAGCACTGAAGCTACTGTACTCGTGGCTCAAATACCATTAATTGTAAGGAATAGAAGAGAGGGTCGTTCAACACCAAAACAGCACCAGCTCCCCTCAAGCTTCTGATAGCTCAATAGTGGTTAAAAAGCCGTAGGCAAGCCCGTAGGACTCCACTATTAGGACCATAGCTCTCGACGGTGATGTCCCATTATCTGCACGAAGGCAGGCTCACTGCAAGGCTGAAAAATCCCTATTCTCCTTACTCAATTTCAATTAAAAGTACCAACCATTTATAGTAGCTCGCTTGAGGACCTCCCTTCTTGAGCAAGAAAAGAGAAACCTTGTGCTCTGATACCAATGTAACATTTAATGGCCTAGTAATGTGTGTGTAGCGGAAAATAGCATGAACATAATGAGCATTTCATTAGAATAGATTCCTAATGAGAATAACAAGAGTGCTTGGGTGGAGAGAGCAACCAAAAGCATAACACCTAGTTAGATAGCATGAACAATACTTCAAAAGAGAGAGAAATTAAGCTATTGACAACAGTTGAGGACCGGATTTACATGGAGCCGGTCCCCCCTCCAAAAGGCTTTGTATTATGGTTTCCCCATCAAGAGAGAAATTTTACAATACAATTCTTTGTGTTCCTTCAATACTAGCTAGTGCAATGAAGATGGAAACTTCAAGCACTAAGCAAAAAACTTATTAAACACAACATCAATTCCCTCACGATCTCAAACCCAAGACCTCACACACCTTCGAAGATGGTAAGAGCTAGCGGGGTATGAGAGTAGATTGAGAGGAAGAAGGAGTAGTCTTACGAGAAAGATATACATCTCCTCACATAATCACTCATATTAGCATATATTAGCTTAGTAATTAGCATGGTAGAGGAGATGAGCATGCATTGAAGCTTGGCTCTTGGTTGGATTTGCATCACAAAGCCAAGAGTTGTTGGTGTAGGCCTCCCTTCTCACAAGCTTGGAGTAGGTGATAAGCTTTCCATTAAATCTTGAGAAGGAGAGAGAGAGAGAGAGAGAGAGAGAGAGAGAGAGAGAGAGTCTTCTTGCTTCACACATGAGTCTGTGTGAGTGTGTATGCAATAATGCCTTGAGAAATTCAGTCCCCCTCTCTCTCTTGGTCGACCCCTCTTGCTCTTTGCTCATGCTGCAACCCTATTGGCCCTTTCCAGGCTTAGCCAATGAGTATTAAGAAGCATAAGTGATAGCCTTCTGATGTGTGTGTCCCCCTTTCCTCTTTTGTAAGAGCGTTAGGTAATTAATAAATGCAACTAAACTCTCATTGGACCCCTTTTCCTCCTGGACAATAGGAATTAGGCAAGCCATTGGGCTGCCTAATGCTCATTGGACCCCTTGGGAGACTGTCCAATAGTCTTCTAGAGAGTTTAATTCTTATTGTTTCTTTCATTAAGTGTTTTTAAATTATTAAACTAGATTTACTCTAGCCTAGTTCTCATTGGTCCACCTCCATGGCCATCCAATAGGATTTGAGTACACCTTGTGGGCATTTGGGCTAGGGAGCTAACATGTGTCCCTCTTTCCCCTTGTGTGTAAAGGAAGCTTGTGAGAGTGTGTGTGTGTGTGTGTGTGTATTTCTCTCTCATCCCCTACTTCTTGGGCTCGCCCCCTCCTTTGTAGGACTTGGGAAGACTTTTTTACACACATACAAAGCATCCAAATTTCCTAAGCTTTTGACCATTGGACACAACCTTTGAATTTTGAACCTTAGCATTTTGGAAGTTTTTAATGGGCTGAACCTTAGGGTCTTTTAAGCCCATTGTTGCACATTGCTCTTTTGCAAATGGCCCCCTCTTTGGATCCCTATTTTCCCTAGCTTAACAAATATTCTAGCTTTTTCTCCCTTGGCACTTCCCCATATTAAATGATCAATTTAACATGAGAAATTCATTTAGGAGAATTAGATATTAGTTATTATGACAAAGTGGGTACCTTCCTGGCCCCATAAATAGGTGCCCAAGGGGAGGGGGAGCAATGCAGAGAAAAAATCCCACAACCCAACATGAAAAATATATAGGGTGCCTAGTACAAGGTGGGTGGTCGGCCCAGAAGTGGGTGGCTAGATAATGTTGTGGGTGGCCAGTAGCAAGGAGACATACTAGCCGTCCATGTATGCACTAGGCATGAGTGAAGCAGCAGAGTGGTGTAAATCTAACACCCCCTCTCAACACTTGATTCTGAACAAACCGCATGAAGCTGAAGATGTGAGACAAATTGATGAATATGTCTGTTGTGATGTTTACAAAGGGACAATACACCCGCGAACTTCGTGAGTGTAGTAGCACTCTGGGGTGTCTCGATCGCCAATAAATCTCCAGGGTAAAGTGCCGTCTCACGAGTAGTGTAGAAACTTGTTGTACTCCACCGATACAAAGTGAAGATGCTTCATGAAGGTCCCAAATTGAGTGTGAAAACAACTCCTTGTCGTAAAAGAAGTGCCAATAGACCAACAAGTTTCCTGCCCAATAGGATCTGTGGTGTTTGTAGTCAAAACGTCTAGAGAAAATGGGGAAGCCTTTGCATAAACGATGGTTGGTTTGATCCTTGGGGAGAAGAACACAATGTTGATGAAGCGTTGGTCCCATGGAGAGCCTGAGGCTCTGATACCATGTGAGAGTGCACGTGTGCAAAGGCGAGAGAGAGAGAGAGAGAGAGAGAGAGTAGACCACAAACGCAAGATATAGTGAAGAGGGGGCTCACGACCCAACAAGAAAAGAAATATATATGAGGGCGGCCGAGGCAGTTGAACAATGCAATCTGTGTGCGTATGCAAAGGGTGGCCAGCTTGGAGACACACTAGCCATACATGTATGCCCTAGACCTATGAAGCAACAGAGTGGTGTAAATCTAACACAAGGAGGGATTGCCTTTGCACGTAGGAGATCCACTTGGCCACTTGCACCCACTCGGAGACCTTAGACCACAATTTCAAAGGTTAAAATCACCTAGCAATGGCAATAGACTAGGCCATTGGTCTTGGCCCTTAGGACTTTTAACACTAACCTTTGGTGGCTTTAATGAAGCTTAACCTCAGGTCTTTTAAAGCTCCATTAAGTATACATTGCTCTTTGGTAGACATCTCTCCATTTGGACCCTTAATGAGATAAGTTTATCTCTCCTCATGGTCCCCTGAGGGAGTAGATCTAGCAGCACATATCCATATCCTAACTCTTGTTCCCTTTTAAATTTCCATATTAATGATTAATGTAGTATGGAAAAATCATTTGGAATAGGTAGATATTATATTTTATGATAGGATTGGTTTTTATCTCAACTTTTTAGAGAAAAGTTCAATTTTTTGATGTAATAAGAGATTTTTTTCCTTTTATTTTTAAGAAGAGTATTTATGCCTACAAGTTTGACCACTCATTTAAGCCCTCCTATACCCATCATTTGAGTCCACATGGCATCCACCTATTTGCCCATTCCATTGTCTCATTCTTAATCCCATAGAAAATAATTAAGATGCCCTCTTACACCCCATTTCCTTCCTAATGATATTGAGCAATTGTGGAACTGGATGGCCTAATTTGCTTCTCTAAATGATTCGAGGCTAGATCACCCACAAAACAAGTTGGTAAATGATGTTGTATATAACTTTGTATATAACTGAGGCAACATATAGTGACTCATCGAGATGAGCAAAGCTAAAATAAGACTGTGGTCACGGGAGCATAGTTATCTATAAGATATAACTATGCAAAATTAATATCCCCCATAGATAAACAATAGGCAGAAAATTTTTCTATGGTAACGTGTAGGGAAATTTCCATGCTTACAAGTAGCTGGAGGTCCAACACATCGTATGTGGTTGCTGATCATAGTTCGCAGCCCCACACAAAGTGAGCGAGCCCAGCCTCTTCAAAGTAGCACTAGGAAAAGTTGTCAATAGAATCAAAATGCCCAATGAGAGGAGGCCACGCTTCTCAAACTAGTGCATGCGCGCAAAATTTGCCGATCATTGGAAGAAAATGAATGTGTTGTTGGTTGCATTGTTGTTCAACAATACGGAAATCGGCATAGTTATAAAGGCCCAGGAATAGGTCTACTATGTAGCATTACCTAACTAAAGAAGTAACTTATATCTATGATTCCCACCCCCTAATATTTCACCCATAGGAGAGCTTTGCGTGACCACACGGAGGAATAGTCATCTGAAAAAGTAACTGACAACTATGCCGAGTGTGACCACCCCCTAAGTCTCATAACATGCATGGAGGCTGCATAGAAATTTCCTTGACGGACTCCCCGAGGACGTTAGAATCTCTAGCACGTCTACGTGCCGGAGCTTTGAGGACGATCGCGCGCACACAAACTGTGGCACACCAAACACACACTCGCACACAGAAGGATGGAGCCCAACGTGAGTAGCAGGCGGAAGCGCTCTCTAGCCATAGATTTCCCGCACGGTAGCTTACCAGCAGACAATCCACCTCTCAAAAAATCAAGAACAGTCTACCAGAACGCAGCAACCAATGGCGGCAACAAAGACTTAGAGCTGTACAAAGTGTGGGAGCATGATGCAACAAATCCTTGCCTAGAAGATCCGCTGCAGGGTCTTGTCGGTAGAGCTCTCACCCCGCATTGGCAAGAGGCCGTTGATGCCTCTCCCTGGCTTCATGCACCATTAAGCCCTTATCCATGGCCAGACCTGCAGACAAGTCCAAGCATTGTGGAGCACACTCATCTTCAGCACCATCTTCAAAATGAGTCAGAAATCTGCAACCCTTTGGAAACATGCAAGTTCTGTGAGAAGCACGATGTATGCCCTCATCATCATGAAATCTGTCACCCATGCGTTCTTGAGGTTTCTTTAAAAGGATTCGAGATGTCGGTCAAATCGTTGCACCAAGCGGTTGACAACTGGGCATGGAAAAAGGTTTCTGGTTCAGCAACAGAGAATGTGGTGCCCTACAAAGAAGAGCAGAATGAACGCTTGAGTGTTTTGCAGCATCCTGCCCCTTGGCTCATTCCAACACACTGGGTTCCGACCTTACTCATGGCATGTGCAAAGTCCATCTCCAAGGAAGACATGGTAAGCACAAACCATCTGATGTGGGTGCTTAACAGCTTGTCATCTTCAAAAGATGCTAGTTTGGATTGTCGAATGGCATCCTACTTCGTTCATGCGTTGCACTGCAAAGTGAAAGGGATTGGGCATGCTTTGCAGAAAAGAGTAACCAAATCCATTCAAAACCTCAACATAAATTTGGACCTCGGCATGAAGAAATTGTTAATGTGGAGAGAGGTGACTCCATGGTCAGCATTTGGACAGGAGGCTTCCAATGCAGCAATCTTTGAGGCTTTGAAAGGAGAAGACAGGGTGCATGTGGTGGATGTTAGTCATTGGTCATGCTTATGTATGCAATGGCCAACACTCGTCGAGGCGCTTGCAACAAGGCGAGAGGGGGCGCCGCATTTACGGCTAACTGTTGTGATAATGCGAAGTGAAGGCACGGTGAGGCAGGCTATGAAAGCCATTAGCAACAAGATTACAAGGTTTGCGCACTTGATGGGGCTCCCTTCTTTCAAATTTAAGGTCATATATGACCCCACATTGGAAAAGATTGATGCACAGTCTTTAGATGTGGGGCTAGGGGAAGCACTTGTTGTCAACTTGAACCAAACCTTACAGTGTGTTCCAATCAGAGGCAGTAAATATGGCGGGGAAAGCCCGCGTGACATGGTTCTTAGGATGCTTTGCACATGCAACCCGAAGATCATGGTGATAGTGGAGAATGAGGTAGACCAACTTTCCAACACCTTTGCAGAGAGGTTCTGCAGTTTGTACCAGTTTGTTTCTGTGTTTGTAGGTTCCATGGACAGGCCAGACATGCCTGCTAACCAAGCGAGGCTTCATGTACAAGAGGAAGTGGCCAAAATAATGATTGTTAACAGTATAGCATGCGATGAAAACAATGGAGAAGAAAGAATTCATGGAGAGAATTCCTTGTATCATGAAAATCCAAAGAGAGAGCAATTAGGTGGATGGGCACAACGGCTCAGCCGCGCCGGGTTCCAATCTGTGTGTCTAGAAGATGATGTGCTACATCGTGTCAAAATGCTTCTTAAGATGTACCCGTCTTACTGGGGTCTACTCCATGGAGCTTATGAGAAAGATGCATCTGTGGGAGAACTTGAGCCCTCTCCAAGAAGTCTAACTCTCACATGGAGGGACTACCCTATCCACACCTGCACGGTTTGGGCACCAATGCAATGACATCAGAGTATCTGTATATTATAGTGGGCCTTGTACTTTTGGGCATGACAGGTACATGGCATTATTTGGGGGAATGCCTGGTGAGAGTCTGGTGTTTATGCCTCACCTCTGACAATCGGAGCTTGACTGTGTATTTCAATTCATGTTGTAAGAGAGGATGTTTCTTTGTCCTTTTGAGTACACAACAGGCTTCCTAGGCTTAAATAAGGGTAGAATTGATGGTTACAATTAGCCTCTGGCCAGTGGGTACTGCCCTGATTACTACCTTGGGAAGAGCTAGCCCTTGAGCTCTATTCGTAGCGGCCCGCCAAAAAGTGATTGCCATGTCATTTAAACAGATAGCAGCCTTTCTGCTCATTACAAGAGAGGGTGTGCTGTGTGAGTAACTGATATACATGCTTGGTATATAGCTGTATGTGAACAGGGGAGGCAGCCATGTAGGTATTGGTTAGCTCTATTTTGTGAGCCCCCTTATATGAAGAGAAGGCATTTATGAACAACATGGTTGCTGCACGGAAACCGCTTCTACGACAGAATTACTAAGAGTTACCACAGTCTGTGTAAGTGTGCAACGAGTCAAAAGCCAGTACGAGCATCTATAAATAGGACCCAATTGAGCACAAAGTGCAGTATCATTTGTACTTAGAGATTTCTAGATTTGTACTTTTGAACTAGTCATGAATCTGAATATCTAAATTTCAGCTGTCTCAATTCAAATCATTTGAATTCTATCTTTCAATTTAGTTGAGTTATTTGTCAGACTTTTTGACTCTTTTGTCTTGGTCTTTTGAAGTTTGATTTTGTTTCTCTCATTTGATCTGATATGTGGCATTTGACTTTGAACTCTAACCTTGAAATATCTATCGAGTGACCAGCTCATTCCATTCTGGTGATCACGGTGGTGAGCTAAAGCTCTTGACAAAAACTAGCCTCCTACTTAGAACTCGGAGCTAATCAACTATTTGCAATGTTGTCAATGTTGTTCAGCAAGAGGAAAAAGAGCCACTACAGTGTTTGTTGAAAACCAGGACCACATCAACATAGTAGCTAAAGAATCAGAGCCTTGTAACCGGGCTTTGAGAATGACAAATTTGATGCCAATCCAAGGAGAAGAGGGGATGAGGAGCATTGAGTCTCTCAACACTCAACACATTCAAGAAGACCACATTCAAAGAGGTGAGAGACGCTCTCAATCACATGGATCTCGGCATTCAGATGGGAAAGGTAAAAAAAAAGTTTATAATGATGTCAGTGATGCCAACATGCATACAAACGAGAAGGATCACACGCAAATGTTGGTTGAGGGAATGAGCCTGACACAGTCACAGAGATAACTATAATGAGAGATGGAAGGTAGACTCAGACCATCATACAAGCACAGACATCGGGAGAGGAAACTAGATTCTAGGGATAAATCCATACGTTGAGAAAAGGAATAAGATTATAAATCCAAATATCTAGTGATCTGAAAATTGCTTTTTCCACTTTCAAAGCAGTTGAAAAGATGATCTAGATGTCCATTAGCAAGCCTTTGAGCAGTACACTGATCTAAAGGATATCGATGAAAATGACTGGCAAAGTACTTCCCACAAACTTTGAAGGATGCAATAAGAAGATGTTACTACTATTACCCCAACATGTAAGCTCAAAGTGTATATTAAGGTAAAGGTTTTTTTTTGTTGGAATATAGTGAAAGCCGCAGAGATGAGGAGATTCTTTGTGAATTGGATAAAATCAAAAAAGGTAAACTATGTATTAGGAGTTATGTAGAGAAAATCAAGGACTTAACCAAGTACCTAAATAGGCCACCATGATTATTAGTGAGAATAGAAGGTACTAGCACCAACTTGAAAGTTTAACAAAAGTTTAACGATCTGGTGCAAAGAGCTTTGAAGTTAGAGCAATAAGCAAAGAAAGAGAAGGGCCAAAAAACAAAAGAGAGTTCTAGTTTGAGTGAATATCCACACTGAAGGATCCACAACCAGCTCCAACTTTTCAAATAGTGATTCGAAAGATACGTCTAAGAGTAGGAATAAGGGAGTCTGAACGGAAACGATTCAAATGCTATCCACGCAAATATCTGAGATTTCAAGATCAGACCTTCAAAAAGTAAAAGTGGAGACGTGGTGCACGAAATGCAGTCCAAAGGAGCATAAGTCTAATGAATTTTTCCAATGCACTTTATTGCAAAGCTTTTGTGCACCTATGGAACAATTGCAAAATCAAAATGTATCATTTCAAGGAAGGAAAAGATGTTTCCATGATAGCTCTGACAATCCAAAAACCAGTCAAGCAAGAGAGGGAAACATGGACAATGGAACAATACCAACAATATGGTTGGAAAGAGGACGCTATAAGAATCTTTCAGGTACAGCAAAGGATATTGTTGTCTTTACCGAAGGTAATGTTAGTTGTTATACCTGTGAAAATTACGGACACTTTTCAACACAATGTTGAGGTAAACTAAAAGTTGAAGAGGTCGAGGGAAAGGTGACAAAGCCACTTCTAGTGTGTGTGGTCACTAGGAGTGCTAGAGTTGTTAGTGAAGGATTACCAAATGAGCCATCCAGTCAAATGAAGCAAAGTGAAGAGGCTCAGAATTGGGAGAAACAATAATCTTCCTGGAAGCCAAGGGAAAGGCCAAAGAAGTTAATGAGTGGTAGAAGCAAAGGAAACTCGCAACTCAAATTACTCAGGATTTGGAGAAGAGGATGCCAAAAAGTATAGAATTCTCAAAGGCAAGAACCATTCAAAGGCTTTTGCGAAAAGCTTCAAAATCTCTAGAGAAGGAAATCTCAACTTGGGAATCTGGTAGCAACAGAGTTAAGTAGAAACAGAGGAACCAGCTAAAGCCTCGGAGGAGCATCCTAAAAAAGGTGGTATGGCAAGTCAAGGTGGACTTGGCCAAAACTCATAAATAGGATCTAGAGAAAAAAATGTTCAGCAGCAAGAGATGCAAGACGCTAGCAGAGGCATGGCATTGCGAATGGCGGTCAACCTATTTAAAATTAAAGATGACAAAGTACTAGTCATTTAGATCGACTACAAGATCAGAAAATAGTGGGAACCATTGTCCGAGTAATTTTGAATGGCGATATGGGAGTCAAAATTGTGGAAGAGCATGTTAGACAGAGACTAGGAATTTAGGAGATGAACCCAGCTCCTTTCAAAATCAGAATGGCAGACCAAAGGATTGTTCAATCTAGTGCACTAATTGAGAACCTTCATATCAGAGTCGAATCAGAGAAGTGTAAAACCAATTTTTTGGTTCGAGATATCCAAGATACATATAGCATGCTGTTAAGAAGACCATGACTTAGGAGTGTAGGAGCGATACACAATTATGCATGCCAAACAACTAACAATACAAAGGTCCAATAGAAGAATCTATATTAAAACTAGCAACATCAGAAGTTCGAGAAGAGCAATGCGCATAGAGGATCTATCCAAGAAGCCTGGGACCAAGAAGATAGAAAGGAAGTTAGCATAGATAAACATATTTTCCATAGTTGAGTAGATCTAAATGCACTTCTTTTGGATCAACAAAGGGCAGAACAGTAAAGACAATAGTACCCGGATAAGTTCACTAAGTCGAATTCAGGGGAAAGACCAAGCAATATGGCGTGGAGGCTTTAAGCAGAACATGAAAGTCAGTCAAGTGGGAAGACCAAACCAGATGAAGAGGGCATGGAAAACATGCAATAGAATGCACATGCACCTGAACATAATAGAGTACTAGCTAATCAAGAGGGGGATACAACTGATAATCTACTAAAGGCATTTAAAGTGACAAGCAGTGATCGGTTGTTTTCCATTGTTAGAGGTGCGAATCCAAAAAGGGTAGTGGGCAGTTAGAATCAAGAAGCAAAACTCAAGAAGCACAATGGGTATTGCGGGCAAGGATAAAAGAAGCACAATACACAAACGTTGGGGTTTTCTTAGAGTGTATTGTGTGAGAGAGGTATTTTGTGCATAATTAATTCTAATAATTATGAATGAGTTAGTGATGTGTTGGTCTTCAGCTATACATGTCAAGGAGTGTTCTGCCACTTATGTGTCTGGTGCTGATATAGTCATGGACTATAGCTAGAGTTGACTAACCCTATCATTTAGCAGTATTTAAGAGAGTTTTACGCTTTAAAAACAACATTGGCAATCATGCTGAAAAACTCTGAAAAGGAGTTTTAAGTATGGAGGATAACATAGGTGAGAGGGCAGGCCCAAGCAATGCACAACAAAAAAAGAAAGCAGGTAGACCTAAGAAAAAAACACAAGCTGGGGAATTAGATAGAGTGATGTTTGATCAAGAAGGTCACTCGGACCCTGAGGCAAGGGAGGAAAACAATGGACCACAACCAGAGAGGCAACTAGATGGGTCCACAAGGTAGCAAGAGGCTCTGATAGGAAACATGGCTAGACAAGCGGCCGCCAAAGACCTCAAGCTGAAAATGTGTGAATTCAAGGGGGAGAAAGGAAGAGACCCACAGTTATACATCCAAGCTTTGAGAGTTGCAAAAACTACACATAGTACACTGGAGAGTAGGCTTCCCACAAACACTAAGAGGGAAAACCTAGACATGATACTTCAGCTACCCACCATAGCGATTACCAACATACAAGTCCACATCCAACGCCTTTGTTCAAAAATTCAAGGAAAAAATATTAAACAAAAGAAGATGAGTGTCCTGCAATGGACAAACAACTATCTTCACCACCATGGCACAAAAGTCTCAGGGCTTGGTTCCTCAATGGAACCTCCCTAAAAGGGTTCAAAATTGGAGATTACCAACCCTATGTACACTTTTGAGGAGCTCATTGAAAGAGTGATAAAAATAGAAAGGAAGGGGGCCAAACACAAAGAGAGACACTAGCTTGAGCGCCTCTAGCAATTCAGAGGACACCAAGAGTTTAGACAAAGAGCCCGCCACGAAACGCTCCAAAACCAAAGTCTAGGAAAATGAGTTCAAAAGGCTTAGAAATCAAGTAGAGGAGATGACAGGTGTGAGAAGTAGAATGCCTACTAAAGGGGATGTATGGTGCATCCATCGTCTAGAGAGTAATCAATCAACCAGTGACTACATTAAGTGAAATTACTGCAAGCATAGGCATCATAAGTGGGAAGAATGTCCAATCAAGTTATCAGCGCTAGGAGTTAGGATAGCGGCATCAACTGCAATATAGGAAGTCCTAGGGCAACCCACAAACACTAGGAGAAGATCATACCCAAGCCCGTCACCTAGTTTAATTGCTAGAAATGTGGGAAAGAGGGCCATTTTACAAGGGAGTGTATGGAAATAAATACCCACCAACAACCCCATAATCTCAATGTTAATCTATTGTTGCTAGAGATAGCAGCCATCAGCAAAGCCAATGCCAGAGAAACCTCCAAAAGTGTAGCTATTACATTGCGGCATTTTTTTGCCAAGAAAATGATCACAGATGGGAGAAGCTCTCAATGCGATTATGAACACCACAAGTCACGGCATTTCCCATTAACTTTTTTGGAGCAATATTATGTTCTCGAACATGACATTCTACACAACAAGTTGCATAAACCCAAGATATGGGTTGACGATTTTGTTGATGCATTGGAAAAATCATATGTATGGTTTTGCAAGCATGATGGCAACACATCTCACGCCCATAGGCAATTCAACTTGATAAAGGAGTTGCAAGAAAATGCAAAGTGTTTGCATGAGTTCCTTCGTATACAAAGATTTCTTTAAAAAGTGTTGAGAGCAGAGCATATTGTAGCCCAAGAGGGGGTAGATGATTACTCAAGTGATGATGATGATCATAATGAACATGGGAATGGTAGGAATGGTATGGAGATTGGAGTGAAGAGAGAGGAACCTATGAGACAAGAGAGCCACGGAGAGTCCCCGAGTATCCCCATAATCACATCTTGCACCATCAACAAAAGCATTGTGGGTCAAATTCCATCCATTTTTTAATGGAGAATTGCATAATTTTGATGTCTTAAATGATGATGATGACATGGATTTGTTTGTTGATTATCATGAGATAGATCAAGAAATTTATTTTTGCAACTCTAAATAAATGGATGCTTTGATCAACTTTGTGATGAAACATTGAAGAAAAATGAAAATGATCTCTCACTTCTTTATAGTGAAGAAGATGATGTCATTAATTTGTTTGTGAATACTCTCTCATTGGAAGAATATTTTTGTGTCTTACATGATGATGAAATGGAGAATAACCCAAATGATGTTCTTCCTGATGAAATTTTAAAGCAACAAAATATGGTGTGTGTAAAGGAACCTATTTCACAAACGGATGGTATGCTACATGGTGTTTTCTTGAGACAATGATGTGTGATGGGATATGTGTATTTATCCACACAATTAGTGCCTATGTAAATCATGATGGGGCTTATATGCTTATCCATGCTGATAAATTTGATGATGTGATTTTGAGCAAACTAATGCTTATTTTTGTGCATGATGTTGTAAAGATCTTATGGATTTTTCTCACTTTAAGCCTAGAAGGGGATCTTGTTTGTCAAATGTGGTGTCTTGAATTCCAAATTACATCAAGGAATGAAGTAACATAAAGCTAATGTTCTTGGATGTTAATGTGCTTGTTGATGGCATAACATTACAAATTGAAGACAAAGCAGAAGCTGTTTTTGACGGAGTGTGTGTTGAATAATATTGATACTTGTTTGCAAAACAATGAGAAGTCATTGCCTCAAAGATGGAGTCTACTTGATGGAGTGGATATTTTCTCATTACTTTATGGTTCTACAAATTTTTTTGTATAAACTCTCATGGATGATGATTTACTTGATGGGCTCCCAACCCTGGCATGTTGCCAATAAATGGTACACTTGTATTATTTTTTTGAGAAGGCACACTATACCCAATTTGGTGATTGTAATGCAATGTATAGAATTAGGAAGTATCAAGTCAAAAGTTTTTTTTTTTGGGAAAAAACTTTTACCACCGGACTATGCCAGGTGGTGAACTATAAATGTGCTCTATTCCCTAGGCTAAACACTAACATTTAGGATACTTGAATGGTTGCCTAGGATAAGGCACCAAGGGGCATGGGAATGTTATAAATGAGAGTTCTTGTATTATAATGAGAGATATTAATGAATGAGCAATTTTGTGTCTATTCATCTCTCTCTCTCTCTCTCTCTCTCTCTCTCTCTCTCTCTCTGCAAACGCCAACCTCTCTCTCTTCCCCCTTCTACAAAAATATCATAGCTTAGAAACCAATGTGGAACCTTAAGGAATGGGGACATCCTATGATGAACCTAAAAAATCCAAGCGCATTGATTTAGTTGAATAAGGAGAGGAACCAAAGCGGCTATTGACCTTATGAAAGAGGAGGAGAAACTATTGATAGCTACACTCAAACAATATAGATATGTGCTTCCATGGCCATACAAGAACCTTAAGGGTGTAGATCTAAGCATTTGTCAACATATGATACCCCTAAAGAGTGATGCAAAGCCTCACAGACAACGTCCCTATATGTCATAAAATCTAATATCTTACCAACCCAAATGATTTTCTCATATTAAACTGATCATTTAATGTGGGAGATTAAGCGGGATCAAGGGTTAGAATAGACATGTGCTTATAGATCTATCTCAACACGGGGCAAATGGTAAAGGGGTCCAAATGAGAGATGGTATTTCAAAGAGCAAGGCTATCTAATGGAGCTTAAAGAACTTGAGGTTAGCTTCATTAAAGAACCTCCAAAGGTTAGTGTTAAAAGTCCTTTTACCTTAGGTAAGCTAGGGTTGTACTTGAGGTGGGAACACGGTCTAAGCTTGAGGTGCTTGTCGTGCTTGCTGACTAAGGTGCTTGAGGTGCTTGTCGTGCTTGCTAATTAAGGTTCTTGAGGTGCTTAATGACTAAGGTGTTAAGGTGCATTATGACTAAGTTGCTTGAGGAGGTAATTTGTTCAAAAGTCAATGCATATCCCTACACAAGGGGGGGCAAGCCCTCATTATAGGAGCTAGAGAGAGAACACACACACCCTCACACAAGGCAAGCTTGGTACAAAGAAAGCATCTAGGACACTTGTCAAGCTCCTCCTCATGTTGCCCCTCTCATGGTATGCCTAAATCCTATTGGTTCGCCTCCCAAGGCATCCAATGATAATTTAGTTAATTTAATTAATTATTTATGCATCTATCAAGTCCTCTCTTTCAAAGGGGAAAGGGGGACACTTGTCCCAAAGCTACTCTTGTTGCTTGATATGCACTAAGGATGTGATTGTCCAAGCTTGAGGAGGTCCAATCAAGTGCTAGAAGAAGGGGTCGACCAAAGCAAGGAGGGGGCTAGCTTGGGGGGTATACTCTCCCACACACACATACTCTCTCTCTCTCTCTCTCTCTCTCTCTCTCATTGTGTGAGTTGAAAAGTGCAAGGGATCCATCTCCTTCTCCAAGCTAGTACAAAAGTTGAGAGCTTACACCAACACTCTTGGCTATGGAATGCAAATCCAACAAAGAGCCATGCTCCAATGCTTAAGCTTGCCACTTCTCCATCTTCATTACTATGCTCTTATGTATGCTAAGCAAGCAAAATGATGATAAGTGAGAAACTTTCTCCTATGAATGTTTCTTCTTCTTCTTCCCTACCCTCATTCCCCACTAGCTCTCTCCACCTTTAAAGGTGTTTGAGGCCTTGGGACTGAGGCCAGGGATGGTTAATGTTTTTTACAAAGTCTATGTTATGCTTGTGATGCATGAAGCTTCCCATCTTTATTACATCACCTAGGTCACAAGGAACACAAATATTGTATTCTACTAAGTCTCTCTTAATGGAAGATTCTATAATACAAAAGCCTAATAGAGGGGGACCGGATCCACATAAATCTGGTCCTCAACTATTGTCAAGTTCTCTAAACTCTCTCTCTTGCAGTAGTATTGCTCATTCCAATTTAATTAAGTATTATGGTTAAGTTGCTACCCCTAAATAAGTTCACCCTCTAATTCTCAAAGTAGTCTCACAAAAATGCTCACACTAATTCTCTTAATTTCGTTATTCTCAAAGTTCATAGGTCATTTCCATTACATTGGTATCAGAGTTATTGGTTTCTTTTTTCTTGGTTAAGAAGAGAGGTCCTTAATTTGTCCCTGAAAGGTTGGGCCTGATTATTGCAATAGGGTAAGTGGGATAGGGATCTATTATTTTGGTAGAGAAGGACTTAGTTCGAGGTACACCATTGGAAACTATAGTCTTAATAATGGAGCCTCGCGGGGCTTGCCTTTTCCTTAACCAATATTGAGCTACAAGCAAGCTCAACAGGAACCATAATCAATTGAGCAATGCTAGACCCTCTCCACTAGTCTTTGCAATCAACAATGTCTAAACCACAAGTGTGGCTGTTGGAGAATTGATTTTCAAAGGTAAAGAAGAGTAGCGACTAAGGTTGTTGAGGTACTAAAGCACAAAGATCGCCAACTCCTTCCAAGAGGAAACGGTCAACCCACAATCCTTCTCCTCATCACTCCAAAAGGGAAGAGAGAAAACGAATGAAGAAAAGGGAAAGAAAGAGGTCACCCTCTTCTCCTTCTTCTTCACCTTCCTCCTCTTGCGATGAAAGCTACAACTATTCTCCTAGAGAATACAAGAGGGGAGGACATTGCAAATCTTACCATGCATGGTGAAGGTCCCAAAAGCTCAAGAAGTTTAAAGAGGGAAAGAGTATCTCTTTTATCACCTATGATGGCACCTCAAGTATTGGCCTTCATCCAACAATTTGATGCGGCTTTTGGAGACGAGGGCTTCACAGAGTCCTCCAAGCTACGCCATGTAGCTATGCACTTCCAAACATCTGCTCATCAATGGTGGGATATCCTTCATGGCAATGGTGAAGTCCCAAAGACATGGAAAACTCTACGAGTTTCCATCATGAAGCAATTCTTTGCAAGCGATGCAAAGGAAAAATTGCTTACTGAATGGTGGAGTTTAAAGCTTCTCTCCCATGAGTCTATCCACAAATATGTGGACAATTTTTGAGATTTACATCTCAAGGCTACTGTCTTTCAAAAGATAGACTTTGCCGAGAAAAAGCAACAATTTTGTGCGGGATTACTTGAAGAGATGGCCAAGTATGTCAACTCCCAATGGCCTGGTTCTATCACCAAAGTATTCCACCACACTATGGTCGCTTTGCACATCAATTTTCAACAAGGGGCTAGAAGGAATTTCAAGCCCATGGAAGGCAAAGACAAAAATGATGCAAAGGGGAAAACCAATGCCCAAAATTATTTCCATGGCAATTCCAACAATAATAACAACAACAACAATCAGTCCAAGGAGAAGGGAGTTTACAAAGGTAAAAATAAACTCTCTTCTGAAGATCTTGAAGCGTTTTGCAAGGACCACAAGTTTTTTAAGTGTATGGAGCAATGACATGGCTATCGTTCTTGCCCCAAGGGAAATGCCCGCAATGAGACTCCTAGAAAGACCAATTTAGGAAATTTGGGAAATATTCACAAAATTGGGACAAGTTAAAGTTGAGAGCAATTTGAGATGCTTGGGTTTTCTGGAGCAAGTACGATCTTTAAAATAACAAAAGGAGGTAAGATCTAGAGAAATTGAAAGAAGAAAAACATTTTGAAATGCAATTGTTCGCAGCAAGCTAATACGGACATCGTTTTTCGGAGTTCTCGTTGTAAAAATTTTATTATTTTGATAAATCGAGAATATTGTAACTCCTACTTTCTCGGATAAACTCTATAATTAATGAGTTAGGGATACAAGATATCAGCGCAGCGGGTTTCTTTCTTCATTAAGCTCAAGTGGTGTGGTAAAATAGGACTAGGTGTTTCTTGGTTAGCTGCATTTTCGTTATGATTGTAAGCTTTACATAGATTCAAGGCTTTCCTTTCATTCTCACTTGCCTTTTGCATATCTTGTTCACAGCTCGATGGCCGTACTAAGAATATAGTAAACATGCGCCTCGATAAGGCGCGGCTAGGACGGCTCGTTGGTTCTTCCAACGTGCGTTTCCTTAGGGTCTTGGTTTCACTTGTCTTCATCCCACATTCGCATGAGTCAGTTTGAGTGAAGGGCTGCTTTGGTTCCGCACGCTAATGCGTTGTTGAGTACCCTTTTTTATTGGCCTTCCGCCGTAGGTTATCAACCTACCCTTGGTACGGAAATGGGAGCCAGTCATCACCCAGCTTTGGTAGAACTCCAGATTATTAGTTTTGACTACCTAAAAACCTTGGCTAAGGTATAAAAGCCAATTTTTGTAAGTTTTGGATAAGAAATACACAGCATGAGCTAACGGCGCTCACTTCTCTCCTTATCGTGCTTCCTACTCCCTCTCCGGTTGTCACATTGCGATTGCATTTATTGCATTGCAACGGCAGGTAAGAGCTATACGCATTGACATCAGCCATTCACCGTATTTCGTAGCTTTTGGCGTGGCCAACTCGCGGCCTAATTTCATCATAGTTAGGAATTTACACTTTTAAATCAAAAACTAAGCATAGGCGGGGTATTGGGGCATCAATGCTAAGCATTTAGATGCATTCTGGGTCGAAAACGACTAGGTCAAAAATCCAATGCTGTTAATAATCGCGATTTTGGAACTTGACCTAAAGTGGGGTTTGAGATCATAAGCATGTGTGCTTAGGTCTTGTAAACTTGTCCTAGAAGTTTCGTTACGTTTGGATGTCATTTGATGTTGTAACGGATGTGATTTGCTTGCCGATGAGCGATTGGCTTTTGGTGATTTCACTCACTTGAGTGTAGCTTGAGTTAGACGCAAGTTGTTAGTTGTTTTTCGAGAGATTGACAACCTCTTGTAGCCTCTATGCACTAGTCAAGTCAGCTTCGTCCCATGGTTTGACAAATTAATCGTGATTCTCGTTTATACTGCAATAAGATAGGATGGTGAGGTTAGACATGCGTCCCACATTTGGTGCCATTGCCGGGGATCGAAGAGACCTAAACTAGGAAAAAACATGAGCGTCTTGTGTAGTTGTCCTTTAACTTCCTCTAGGTTCACCTAGAGTTCAAAACTTTCTTTTAGAAACCGCATAGCTGAAGAGTGTCGTCTTTTGCTGTGTAGAGGTAGCTTGGAAGTAATCGTACTTGTTGAGTACCTTTAGGATTGTAGGGCTGTAGATTTGGATTAGGATCTAGAGAATGATTGGTAGACGAGACAAGTCTTAAGATCAAGGCTCTAAAAAACATAAAAAACACAAAAAAACGAGTGTTTGTGGACACTTTCCACAACCCCATTGCATGAGAATCTAGGAGTAGGGTAAGTAGGATCCGAGGTGGATTTCAGAACATTGCTCTCTCTGAAAGAATCAAGTGTAAGTTGTTATTGGAAGTTGCAGAATTTCAGGTCTACGGCTAGAAATAGCTTGAAAAGACTCGAATCCACTCAATCTGACTGGAGAGTAAGCCTAAGATTTGTCTGAACCAGTGGGTAAGCTCAAAGACACTTCGAGGTAAAAAATTTCAAGAGCTGACCAAAAATCAGATTATTTACTTTTTCTTGACAGTTTACGTCAAATTAAGTTTTGACTCGATTCATAGGCTTAAAATGCATCATATAAAGACTGTCCTTGAGAAAATTGCAAAAAGTGCTCATTTCAAGCATAAAGTTAATAATCGTGATTATTAACTTTTTGCTCTAAATTGGCCAAGGTTTATACCATTAACTCATTGCATGTGTACAAACAACTTTTGTAAAGGCCCAAGAGGTTTGGATTACTAAATTGGGAAAAAACTAAAATTTGTACTGACTTTTGAATCTTAAGTATAAATTGGAGAAAATTTATCCAAACTTGTTGAAATTTGATTCATAGGCTTATGTTGATGTGATAAACATGTGTATATGCTCAGTTGACCAAAAATTTATCAAAAGTAAATAATCACGATTATTTACATCTGTCCTATTTTTCAACTTTTTTGACCAATTCTACATACCACTAGTTTCACCATGTTGTAATAAGCCCACAAACCAAATTTGGTAAAATTTGGACCACTGGATTGAAATTTGTGACTAAAATTGAAAAGTTAGTCTGCGGACAGATAGTTGATGACCATTTGACCAAAAAATTTCCAAACTTGATGAAAGTTGGCTAGTGACCTTAACTTAAGATGCTTAACAGATCTGTATCAAAGTTGGGGAAAAAACTTGCAAAAATCTAGCTGGAGTAAATAATCATGATTATTTACATCTGCTTCAAAACTTGATGATTTTGCAAATTTGAGTGCATCACAAGGTCAAGCACATCAAGTAGACCTCACAAATCAATTTTAGTGAATTTGGATCCCAACAGTGAGACTTAAGTCAGATTCTTGAAATCATAGTCTGCGGATACCAAATAGTTGATAAACTTGATCAGATTTTGTCCAAACTTGTTGAAACTTGTCCAGGGACTCTAACAAGTTGTATACTTGCCAAAACAATCAAAAAAGTGTAAAAAACTGACAAAAGTAAATAATCACGATTATTTACTTCTGCTATCCAAAGACATCAATTTTGACTTTTGAACTTATACAGTGATAGACCAACATAATATAAAGCCACAGGGCAATTTTGGCTTCAATCGAATCAAAATTGATACATGTACACTTAGTTTTCAGGTTGCAGATCAAACCTTTAATTTTTGCTAAAGTCGAATTTGAAAGTCAAATTTTGACTCTCATAGCTCGAACTGAAGTGATACACAGAGACCAATCACGAGAGTTAGCAAAAACTCTATTGTCTAGAAGAATAGCTAACTTAATCAAGTTTGTACAAGAATTGCAGATGAGGAATTAGTGGCTTGACAGAAAGTTGCAATTGAATCAGGTAAAAATTGACGACAAGTCAATCCAAGGTGAGTACTCTATCCAGGGCTTCATAGGTCTATATGAACCTTAGGTCTGGTCGGGTACTAGGAAATCAGGGTATACTCGGAGAAACCTCCAGTAGAGTATCTAACGAAGAAAGCGTAAATCAAGGCAATTCCTTACACACAATTCTTGAAGAAGTCTCAGACACTTTTTCATAACATCTGAAATGTCTTCTTACTCGACTCATTCGGAAACCGGAACGACAGTGTGCTATAAGCATATACTATCTTTTTACAAGACTAACCGTCATGGAGCCCAGGTTTACTTGGACCCTAACGAGGAGTATGCTATTTGCATTGATGACCATGGTATTGAGTTCGAAGAAGAGATTAGGGAAAACAAACAAGGAAAAATGTACATGGATCGAAACGGAACTTAGTATTTACAAGTCGAAAACCCTGACGTGATCGACAAATGGGGGTTAGAAGTAAATACCATAATCCCAGATATGTCAGCAAAAGAAGCACCATCAACTTTAGAATTCAAGGGATACGATCAAGTAGACTTGAAGCCTTTGAAACGGCTTAGTACGGATAATCATAGGATCGGAGTCTATTGTTGAGAAGATAGAAACATAAAAGATCTTCTGTGGACTTCTCATGACAAACTAGAAAAATTAACGGCCATGAAGATCATCTATATCTTCAAGATCAAAGATAAGGGATCAACAGACCTACCAACCTACCTATTAAGGGATTTTATAACAACAACTTTGTTATGATGACTTCCGAGGAGGTAGAACAAACCAAATACCAAGGGTATTCCATACGCGATTGGATATTGGAGAAAGGACCAGAAAAAATTCCAAGAGATGACGTGAGAGATCATCTGAGAGTAATGTGAAGAAACCAGAAACCACCTCATCACGTAGAAAATCGGGTGACACTAAGGCTAGTCCAGGGCTACATGAGTCACTATTTCCAACATACTGGTTTGAAGGACTCGGAACAGGACCAACTCCCAGAAGACCTGGAGTTGAACCAAACAGATGCGTAAGACCAACTGATTTTCAAAAATGGGTTAGAAAATACAGTGGATCAGGGGATCCATACGACCACTTAGCAAGCTTTAAGCAAGTGCTAAGAGCAAAGCGTATATCTGATTTCCATACTCAATTTGAGGGGTTTAGAATGACATTAGAAGGAAAAAGCATTGACATGGTTCCAAAACATTCCACCAAGGTCAATATGGACTTGAACACATTAGCTCAAGGATTTGTAGCTGCTTGTTCAAAAACGGGATTAAACATAATACGGTAGCTCAAATCTGCAGCTTTAAACAGAAACATAGTGAGTCTGTTAGGGATTGTGCAACTCGAATGAAACAATACATTACCAGATGCCCAGAGATGGAGATACCTGCAGAAGAACGGCTTGTATCTTTGTTTTTGGAGGGATTGCTAAACAAAGAACTTTATGCTATACTCAATAGTAAAAAGCATACAACCCTAGAAGCGTGTGTGTCTGATGCTATTGACTTAGGAGACAGTTGCGAGATTTTCAACTAAGAAGATGTCCCTAAGGATAACCAAAGTGAGAGGACAATATCCAAAAAACCAGCACAAGTGGGAACGGCTTATGCGGCACCACTCTTAGCCATAGAAGATATGCTAAGAAGGATGAACGACATGATGAACAACATGCAAAAAGCACCTATGAGAGAACTAGGACAAGGGATACCTCCAAAGGGACAACCAAGTAGGCCACAAAAATGGTGTGCAATCAAGGGTAAATGGACCAACCATGAGACCCACGAGTGCTACTTCAGACCAAAGTATGATGGGAATGTTCAGTACGTGCCCATGAGGCCACAAGGACAACCCATGTACATATATCAGCCTAATATGGCACAAGCTCAAAGACCACCAATGGGTATGGAAATACCTCAACCTGCGTTAGGACAACAACCTATGTATCCAGGACATAATGAAGTGCCTGTAAAGTACATGCACTCTGAAGGAGTCATAGATGAACAAGCATTAGTGCCTGTTACACCCTATGCAGAGCCTAGTCCATCTATAGTAATGGTAGAAGGATATTGGTATAGTCCACATCTGCCACCAATGGAAGAAACCGTGACTTATGCTCCACCAAAGCTCGCACCAATGTATTATGTAGCTAATCAAGGTGTCAGACCTAGACCCATGATGAAGCCTAGAACAGGAAATTGTCATAACTGTGGTGCTGATGACCATTGGAAAAACGAATGTCTAGAGCCTGACAAAAACCTCAAACCAATTGAATCCTATTGAATACAATGTTGCAAAAAGGGAGGACACTTTCCAAAAGATTTTCCTAAAAATCCTTTGAACAAGGGTAAAACCGTAGTAAACGTAGTCCAAGTGATGCCTAGTAGCTCATCAGAGAGTGAACCAATTGTTCCAATCAAGGTAATCACTAGATCCCAGGCAAATAAAAAGAAACACAACTCCTCTGATGATTCAAAAAATACAAAAGTTTCTTCTCAAAGAATCAAAAGGAGCAGAAGCAAAAGATATGAGATGAGAAAACAAAAACAACGGGTTGAAATCGAGGAGAAAGCAAAGAAGCTAGCCTAGGACAAGTTGAAAGAAACTAACAGTGAATTCAAGGAAACAACCGTGAAATCTGGAGGATCCATTTTGGTTGATAAAATTTTTTAGCCTATTAATGCCGCCTTGGAAGCCTACCAATCAGGACTTAAAGCAAGTCAAAACATGAAAAACAAGTGGAAAAACTATCCATCTCCAGACCTGGAAGCAGCTAAGCTGGAAGCTTATCAAAATTTGGTAAGAATCACGCAAGAAATGCTGGAAAAACAAAAACCCAAGCTTGAAAGTATTGCAAAACCTGAAGATCTTGTGGTAGACGAAACGAATGCAAAATTCGTTGTGGTGGCATAATCCCACCTTAAAACAAATGAACCAGAGCTTATAGTGCAGGACAGCGAAGATTCCTTAGACGGAATTGCATTCGTAGAGGAAGACTGACCAGGCCACTTATGGAAAAAAGTGAGAGAGATCAATGATGGGAGCCTAACTCTAAAGTCGGCTCCTATAGAGGAAGTCTGGTTGGATAACCTAATGATAGCCGTTTTGCGGCTCTCCATAATTGCCATACTAAGTTACTCCACCCTACCAAATTCACCCAAACGCTATGGCTATCCCTACCATTTCACTGTACATAGGCGTGTGTGAGTTAGGGGGCTTTTCCCATATCTTCTTAAAAACCCTCAGCTAGCTAGTCACTGGGCTAGTTGAGCCAAAAAAATAAAAATAATAAAAAAATAAAATTATATTATGGCCTCTTTGTGTGTAAATATTTCATTGTATATATGGCCTAAATATAGGGATTTTTTATAATTATTCTGGTATTTTATTTAAATATTTCTACTTAGGTGTGTGTTTTATTAAACCTATGTACACCTTCTTTCATCCTCTTACACCATAATTATATTTTTTGCCAATATGTACATACTCTAACATCATATTTTGCCTTTATACAAATCACTCCCACATTTTCACCCTCACCCTCGTGAAAACAAAAAATTGATTTCTACTCATTGGTTACGTTTATTATATTATTTACTTGCATACCTTTTCCTCTTTCACCCAAAATAATTCAAGGAGGGACCATATCATATGATTCCAATATCTTTCCATATCCATAACTCCTCCATATTTTTATTATTATTTTTACTCATTATTCTAACACCGTGTGCTCATTGAGCTAAAGTCCATGAATAGTCCATACACTAGTCCCACCATGTATATATTTCTTTATTCACCAATAATCCTCCTCCATGCATGGGTCAAGGGCAACTTGGATGCTTTGTATTATAATATGACAAAGGAGGGGCTCACTCTTGGATGCATTGTACAAATTCAACAAAGGAGGGGGCCACTAAAAGACTTTTGCAGGCATAAAAAACAGGCTTTTTGGTGAGAATTTTGGCACCTATCGCCACTCCGAATTTGAAGCAATAGTCAAAAGATAAAATGTAGCCCACGCTCTGAATAATCACCTCAAATTTTTTCATGATTTTTGAAGCTACCAGCGGTGAGCTATGATTTTTTGAGTGGACCCCAGTCTGCCCACTTTTCTCACAAGTAGCCCTTAGTCTTCTCTCACCCTTCCACACACCTACTCACTCTTATACATCCCTCCCTCTCCTTCCCTCACTCAAACCTGCAATTTCCATGGCTTCTCCCACCCTCTTCACCATTACCCTTCTCTCTCATCCCTATAGTTCTTTTATGAACCTCTACATACATACACCCTCTCCATGTCTCTCTCTATTGCTTCTATGTTACAATTTCATTTACCTCTCCTAAAAATATCTAAAATTCAGCATCTTAACCATGATAACTTCTGAAAATTGAGGATTTTTCATCAACAAATCCTCTTTTCATCGTGGTGATCAACCGTGGCGGCGGCGTAAAGAAGCGAAGAAGAAGAAGAAGAAGACCAGCGGTCATTTTTTCCACAATCTATACAAGGGTGAGTTCAAGCTTCTTCAAAGCTTCACCATCTCAATGATTCTCTTTTAATTCACCCCTCTTCCTTCATCAAATCAACTCACTCTACCCATTGTAAATGTAACATTAACTTTCTAGTGATTACTAACGACTAACATACTAACACAAAATAGCATTGACCTAACCATAAAAGACACCTCACCTCAAGACATGTGTATAGTAACACTCTCTCTCTCTCTCTCTCTCCTTAATTACTTTCACCTTATCTACCATCAATAATGCTCTCTTTTGAGCCCACACCCATGACTCAAGCAGACAAAGAAGGCCCGCAATATTCAAAAAAATCATAATCCTGATTTGTTAGCTTGTAAATTAGGATTTCCAATAATCTTTATGAGGGTTCTCCAACCTATAAATAGACCCATCTCCTTCTTGTAAAACAACCTCCAATATCTCACATAGCATCCCAACACTCTATGCGTGAGGAGAGACTTAGGTGTAGCAACCACTTGTGAGCTTCACTCTTGGTGTGAGAGAAGCCTTCAAGCTACACATTGTAAGTGAGAGAGCGTGAGTTGCACAAATCTCAAAACCACTATTGTATATGCTCCTTCATCATCAATAAATTGAGGTTTGGTGCATCAAAGGCGTGATTCGACGTTCAAATCTTCGTCCTTCCATTTGTGCAATACGGTTTGGTGAATTCAAGGTGACTTGTGTATTTTGAGTTTTTATCGATTGATCTTGATTTTAGAAAGTGTTTTAGTGTGTTTTTCATTGCCATTTTTTTGTCCATTGTAAGAGGGTATTGTGGTGAGAGGTCTCCCACACCCTAAGACAGTGTGTGTGTGTGTTTTGGCAATGTTTAGCAATCACTAAGCATTGAGTGAGTTTTGTACAAGTTCTATGATAGCATCATAACGAACCATCTCCATTTGCAAGTCACAAATAAGGTATTACGCAAGATCCTTTCCTCTCTCTCTTCCCTTTGCTCTAGCTCTCTCTGGTCCATTTCATGTGTGTCTTGGTGTGAGGTTGCTTGTGTGTGTTGTGTGGTGCATCTTCTTGGTTGTGCCAAAATCTCTCTTACGTCCTAGTTCGCATACCATAACTAGGTGGTGTCCCTATCTTGTTTGGGTTTGGCTGTGGGTTTGTTGTTGTGTTGTGCTTGTGGTTGCCTCAGCCCCAATTGAGCAGCACGGGAGCCTTTAGGGGTGTTTAGAGGTCGCCTCTCTTGTTTCCCGCCCCGGACCGCCTCAATTTTGGTGCCCCCACTGAGGACAGCCTTGTGTATGTTTTGTGAAGGCTCAACCTTTAGCATAATCAAGTAGCTTGCATGAATCACAAGAATTTGTATGATCCCTTCATTCCCATTGCAAGGCAAAAGGTACACATAATTGTTAGTACTAAGTTGCAATTTCAGCAAGTAATTCGTAGAATTTTAGGTCCTCTTAGGTTGGTAGAGATAAACGCATCAGTAAATCCTTTTATTTTGCCTCTCATTAGGTACGACCTTAGTTTGGACGTCTATATTTTTGTTTTGTTTTAAGAATTAGGTCATGCATAGACCATGGATAATGGCCTAGGAATACAGGTTTTTTCCTTTTATTTCACTCCACACATTAGAGTAAACATTGCAATTAGTAGAAAAATCCATTTTCAACAACGTATGGTATTCATGTTTGGTGCCCAAAGAGTAGGAGAAATTCTCGCGTCACCAAACCCTGTCATTCTACCTCTTATTGATTATCATAGGTCATTTGATGTGAATATTTTTATTTTGTTGTAGAATAGATTGCAATTTAGAAAATATTATTGTGTAAATCTTTTAAAGAAAGAAAAAACAAAAACGCGTCACTTTGAAATCAATTCAATGGAGAGCCAACGCCAAATGTCTGGATATCCTCTTTTCTTTGGAGAGCCTGGAGAGGATGCAGAATTATTTCTAGCGAATTTCAAGATGTCTTGCCGTATCAAGAGGATAGTAACTGATCAAGAACGTGTAGAAATGTTTGAGGTGGTCCTTAGGAAAGATGCTAGCACTTGGTTTGACTCTTTGCCTGAGGAAGTTAAAGGGAATTACACGGAAGTTTTGAATCGTTTCAAGAAATACTTCTTTGATCCCCAAAACACTCAGAAATTATGGCAAGACATTGTTTCTCATAAGCAAAAAGACTAAGATGACTACTACTTGTACAAGCAAGAGTTCCTACGTCTTTGGGCTCTATGGATACGAAATGTTGCTAACCCTGGTGATGGTGCAGAATTTCTAAAGAAGGAGAGGTTCATAGACGGACTCTTTCCTGACCTTAAGGTAAAATTTGAGACGGGTGCACCTGCTACCTTTGATGCAGCTGAAACTAGGGCTGCTGAGAAATATAGGAAACTCAAGTGCTTAAGGGGGGAGGTTCCAATAGAAGGTCTTAGACCCAAAGGTAAGTCACAAGCATCAACATCTAAGGAGCTTCCTGAGGTAACGACGGAAGTGATTGAGAAGTTAAATGAATCTTTAAGCAGCTTGTCAATTCACCTTGCACAAGTTGTAGGTCCAAAGGGACAAGCAAAGAAGTCTGAAGAGCGAGACCCACGACCTAGGAGAGTCTTGCAATGTTGGAATTGCGGAGAGTCTGGACATGGGATGTATAATTGTCCTTGGCCCCGTGGAGATCCAGGGAGACCTAACTTGAATTACCCAGTGATGAATGCAGGTGAAGGAACTAGTCAGCAACCACGGCTTATACAAAGGCCAAATGGAGCAAGACCACCTCCACAAGGAGTGGAAGGAGTTCCACCTTTGCCAGACCCAAACGTGCATGTGGTAGAGGTGACAAATTCAATAGAGGTTGACATGGAAGCAAATGGCATTAAGCGTGGCCGAGGGAAAGGTAAGGAGAAAGAAGGAGCTACATCACAAAGTGACCATGGACGAGAAAAGAAGGCAAAGGAGACCAAGGAAGCCAAGAGGACTCGACGTCGTATCAACCTCCAAGACTTTCCTCTTGGACATGGAATGGCTCCATACAACCTGTTGGAAGACATGAGAGGTAAGGGTCCTGATATCTCATGGCCTCAATTTCCTGCATTATGTCCACAAGTTAGGAGGGATTTAACAAGGGCAGTTAGCACTAGGAGAAAGGTAAAAGAGAGTGTGCCTGTTGTAAAAATTGCACAAGCTGAAATGAATGAGGACATTAAACCTGTGCTAGACTGTTACATAAAAGGGAGATTGGTTAGGAAAGGTCTAGTGGATGGGGGTGCACAAATTTGCATCATGACAGAGGGACTCATGCAAAAACTAGGCATGCACATCCATGAGACACCTGAAATTAAGGTCAAGATGGAAAACAATAGCAAGGCTAGGTGCGTAGGCATTTGTAAAAATGTTTTTGTGGAGGCCTTTGGCATTAAGAAGGCAGTGGATTTCTATGTCATGTCTACCAAAGGAAATGGTTACCCATTTATCCTAGGGAGACCATGGCTAATGAAAATGCGAGCTTTGCAAGATTGCGAGAGTGGAAAGCTAATTTGCAGGAACGACAATCATAAGAAGGTTGTCTTTGACATGAAGGAGCAACGCCAAGAGGAGCTCCATGAAGAATCATCTCAAAGTGAGACGGAAGAAGGTTGGACCGATAACACTTCAGAAGAAGAAAGTAGCGGCAGCATTACTGAGGAGGAGTCTTCCATCGAAGTCATGGGGGTAAGGTTTAAGCCAACCAACCAAGAGACCTCTTGTCAAGGTCTGGAGGAGGTAGGTTCCCAAGAGAACCAAAAGGTGGAAGATGAAAGAATGCTAGAAGGTATGCTATCTACAACACTTGCAAAGGATGAAAGAGAGGAGTTCAAATGTGTGCTAAGGAAATTTCCTAGGATTTTTGCTAAAGACTACACCGATGTGCGTAGAGTAGATGTTGTTCAACACAAAATTGAGTTGAAGCCAGAGGCCACACCTAAGGCTCAGAAGCTACGAAGGCTAGGAGTCATCAAGGAGCAGGCTTTACTCAAGGAGGTAAGAAAGCTTCTAGCAGCAGGTTTCATTTATCCAGTGGAGAATTCAGAGTGGGTCTCTCCCGTTGTTGTCACTCCTAAGAAAAACGGAAAGTGGAGGGTGTGTGTGGATTACTGTCCACTCAATGAGGCAACAAAAAGAGATCACTTTCCCCTCCCATTTCAGGATGAGATACTAAATGAGGTAGCTGGTCATGAGAAGTACACTGTGTGTGATGGCTACTCAGGCTACTTTCAAATAGGTATCGCATTGGAAGATCAATTGAAAACAACCTTTATCACTCCTTGGGGTTGTTATGCTTTTAGAGTCATGCCATTTGGTCTGACAAATGCTCCTGCAACATTCCAACGTTTCATGAACATGGTGTTTCAAGCATTCTTTGGAAAGTCAATTAGGGTGTTCATTGATGATTTCTGCATTTATAGCTCAAAATCATTGCATCTACAAAGGGTAGAAGAAGGTTTAAAGAAGCTCTACGACATGGGAGGTCAACTCAACCCCGACAAGTGCCACATAGGTGAGGATGAAGTGATCTTGCTCGGTCACAAGGTTTCCTATAAAGGCATTGAGGTGGATCCTTCTAAGGCAAAGGCTCTTATTGAGCTCCCATCACCGAAGAGTCTTAAGGAGGTCATCTCTTTCATTCAGAAGGTGAAGTATATGTCACGCTTCATTCACTTAGCCTCGAAACTGCTTCATCCTTTGCAAAAGTTGACACAACAAGTAGAATTTGCATGGTCTGATGAGCTTGAAGAGTATTTTTGTAACATTAAAGTCATTTTGTCAGAGCTACCAACACTCATGCCTCCTTGTTGGAAGTACACATTCTTTGTTAGCTCTAGTGTTGAAATTAAGGTCAAGATGGCAAACAATAGCAAGGCTAGGTGCGTAGGCATTTGTAAAAATGTTTTTGTGGAGGCCTTTGGCATTAAGAAGGCAGTGGATTTCTATGTCATGTCTACCAAAGGAAATGGTTACCCATTTATCCTAGGGAGACCATGGCTAATGAAAATGCGAGCTTTGCAGGATTGCGAGAGTGGAAAGCTAATTTGCAGGAACGACAATCATAAGAAGGTTGTCTTTGACATGAAGGAGCAACGCCAAGAGGAGCTCCATGAAGAATCATCTCAAAGTGAGACGGAAGAAGGTTGGACCGATAACACTTCAGAAGAAGAAAGTAGTGGCAGCATTACTGAGGAGGAGTCTTCCATCGAAGTCATGGGGGTAAGGTTTAAGCCAACCAACCAAGAGACCTCTTGTCAAGGTCTGGAGGAGGTAGGTTCCCAAGAGAACCAAAAGGTGGAAGATGAAAGAATGCTAGAAGGTATGCTATCTACAACACTTGCAAAGGATGAAAGAGAGGAGTTCAAATGTGTGCTAAGGAAATTTCCTAGGATTTTTGCTAAAGACTACACCGATGTGCGTAGAGTAGATGTTGTTCAACACAAAATTGAGTTGAAGCCAGAGGCCACACCTAAGGCTCAGAAGCTACGAAGGCTAGGAGTCATCAAGGAGCAGGCTTTACTCAAGGAGGTAAGAAAGCTTCTAGCAGCAGGTTTCATTTATCCAGTGGAGAATTCAGAGTGGGTCTCTCCCGTTGTTGTCACTCCTAAGAAAAACGGAAAGTGGAGGGTGTGTGTGGATTACCGTCCACTCAATGAGGCAACAAAAAGAGATCACTTTCCCCTCCCATTTCAGGATGAGATACTAAATGAGGTAGCTGGTCATGAGAAGTACACTGTGTGTGATGGCTACTCAGGCTACTTTCAAATAGGTATCGCATTGGAAGATCAATTGAAAACAACCTTTATCACTCCTTGGGGTTGTTATGCTTTTAGAGTCATGCCATTTGGTCTGACAAATTCTCCTGCAACATTCCAACGTTTCATGAACATGGTGTTTCAAGCATTCTTTGGAAAGTCAATTAGGGTGTTCATTGATGATTTCTGCATTTATAGCTCAAAATCATTGCATCTACAAAGGGTAGAAGAAGGTTTAAAGAAGCTCTACGACATGGGAGGTCAACTCAACCCCGACAAGTGCCACATAGGTGAGGATGAAGTGATCTTGCTCGGTCACAAGGTTTCCTATAAAGGCATTGAGGTGGATCCTTCTAAGGCAAAGGCTCTTATTGAGCTCCCATCACCGAAGAGTCTTAAGGAGGTCATCTCTTTCATTCAGAAGGTGAAGTATATGTCACGCTTCATTCACTTAGCCTCGAAACTGCTTCATCCTTTGCAAAAGTTGACACAACAAGTAGAATTTGCATGGTCTGATGAGCTTGAAGAGTATTTTTGTAACATTAAAGTCATTTTGTCAGAGCTACCAACACTCATGCCTCCTTGTTGGAAGTACACATTCTTTGTTAGCTCTAGTGTTGAAATTAAGGTCAAGATGGCAAACAATAGCAAGGCTAGGTGCGTAGGCATTTGTAAAAATGTTTTTGTGGAGGCCTTTGGCATTAAGAAGGCAGTGGATTTCTATGTCATGTCTACCAAAGGAAATGGTTACCCATTTATCCTAGGGAGACCATGGCTAATGAAAATGCGAGCTTTGCAGGATTGCGAGAGTGGAAAGCTAATTTGCAGGAACGACAATCATAAGAAGGTTGTCTTTGACATGAAGGAGCAACGCCAAGAGGAGCTCCATGAAGAATCATCTCAAAGTGAGACGGAAGAAGGTTGGACCGATAACACTTCAGAAGAAGAAAGTAGTGGCAGCATTACTGAGGAGGAGTCTTCCATCGAAGTCATGGGGGTAAGGTTTAAGCCAACCAACCAAGAGACCTCTTGTCAAGGTCTGGAGGAGGTAGGTTCCCAAGAGAACCAAAAGGTGGAAGATGAAAGAATGCTAGAAGGTATGCTATCTACAACACTTGCAAAGGATGAAAGAGAGGAGTTCAAATGTGTGCTAAGGAAATTTCCTAGGATTTTTGCTAAAGACTACACCGATGTGCGTAGAGTAGATGTTGTTCAACACAAAATTGAGTTGAAGCCAGAGGCCACACCTAAGGCTCAGAAGCTACGAAGGCTAGGAGTCATCAAGGAGCAGGCTTTACTCAAGGAGGTAAGAAAGCTTCTAGCAGCAGGTTTCATTTATCCAGTGGAGAATTCAGAGTGGGTCTCTCCCGTTGTTGTCACTCCTAAGAAAAACGGAAAGTGGAGGGTGTGTGTGGATTACCGTCCACTCAATGAGGCAACAAAAAGAGATCACTTTCCCCTCCCATTTCAGGATGAGATACTAAATGAGGTAGCTGGTCATGAGAAGTACACTGTGTGTGATGGCTACTCAGGCTACTTTCAAATAGGTATCGCATTGGAAGATCAATTGAAAACAACCTTTATCACTCCTTGGGGTTGTTATGCTTTTAGAGTCATGCCATTTGGTCTGACAAATTCTCCTGCAACATTCCAACGTTTCATGAACATGGTGTTTCAAGCATTCTTTGGAAAGTCAATTAGGGTGTTCATTGATGATTTCTGCATTTATAGCTCAAAATCATTGCATCTACAAAGGGTAGAAGAAGGTTTAAAGAAGCTCTACGACATGGGAGGTCAACTCAACCCCGACAAGTGCCACATAGGTGAGGATGAAGTGATCTTGCTCGGTCACAAGGTTTCCTATAAAGGCATTGAGGTGGATCCTTCTAAGGCAAAGGCTCTTATTGAGCTCCCATCACCGAAGAGTCTTAAGGAGGTCATCTCTTTCATTCAGAAGGTGAAGTATATGTCACGCTTCATTCACTTAGCCTCGAAACTGCTTCATCCTTTGCAAAAGTTGACACAACAAGTAGAATTTGCATGGTCTGATGAGCTTGAAGAGTATTTTTGTAACATTAAAGTCATTTTGTCAGAGCTACCAACACTCATGCCTCCTTGTTGGAAGTACACATTCTTTGTTAGCTCTAGTGTTGAAATTAAGGTCAAGATGGCAAACAATAGCAAGGCTAGGTGCGTAGGCATTTGTAAAAATGTTTTTGTGGAGGCCTTTGGCATTAAGAAGGCAGTGGATTTCTATGTCATGTCTACCAAAGGAAATGGTTACCCATTTATCCTAGGGAGACCATGGCTAATGAAAATGCGAGCTTTGCAGGATTGCGAGAGTGGAAAGCTAATTTGCAGGAACGACAATCATAAGAAGGTTGTCTTTGACATGAAGGAGCAACGCCAAGAGGAGCTCCATGAAGAATCATCTCAAAGTGAGACGGAAGAAGGTTGGACCGATAACACTTCAGAAGAAGAAAGTAGTGGCAGCATTACTGAGGAGGAGTCTTCCATCGAAGTCATGGGGGTAAAGTTTAAGCCAACCAACCAAGAGACCTCTTGTCAAGGTCTGGAGGAGGTAGGTTCCCAAGAGAACCAAAAGGTGGAAGATGAAAGAATGCTAGAAGGTATGCTATCTACAACACTTGCAAAGGATGAAAGAGAGGAGTTCAAATGTGTGCTAAGGAAATTTCCTAGGATTTTTGCTAAAGACTACACCGATGTGCGTAGAGTAGATGTTGTTCAACACAAAATTGAGTTGAAGCCAGAGGCCACACCTAAGGCTCAGAAGCTACGAAGGCTAGGAGTCATCAAGGAGCAGGCTTTACTCAAGGAGGTAAGAAAGCTTCTAGCAGCAGGTTTCATTTATCCAGTGGAGAATTCAGAGTGGGTCTCTCCCGTTGTTGTCACTCCTAAGAAAAACGGAAAGTGGAGGGTGTGTGTGGATTACCGTCCACTCAATGAGGCAACAAAAAGAGATCACTTTCCCCTCCCATTTCAGGATGAGATACTAAATGAGGTAGCTGGTCATGAGAAGTACACTGTGTGTGATGGCTACTCAGGCTACTTTCAAATAGGTATCGCATTGGAAGATCAATTGAAAACAACCTTTATCACTCCTTGGGGTTGTTATGCTTTTAGAGTCATGCCATTTGGTCTGACAAATTCTCCTGCAACATTCCAACGTTTCATGAACATGGTGTTTCAAGCATTCTTTGGAAAGTCAATTAGGGTGTTCATTGATGATTTCTGCATTTATAGCTCAAAATCATTGCATCTACAAAGGGTAGAAGAAGGTTTAAAGAAGCTCTACGACATGGGAGGTCAACTCAACCCCGACAAGTGCCACATAGGTGAGGATGAAGTGATCTTGCTCGGTCACAAGGTTTCCTATAAAGGCATTGAGGTGGATCCTTCTAAGGCAAAGGCTCTTATTGAGCTCCCATCACCGAAGAGTCTTAAGGAGGTCATCTCTTTCATTCAGAAGGTGAAGTATATGTCACGCTTCATTCACTTAGCCTCGAAACTGCTTCATCCTTTGCAAAAGTTGACACAACAAGTAGAATTTGCATGGTCTGATGAGCTTGAAGAGTATTTTTGTAACATTAAAGTCATTTTGTCAGAGCTACCAACACTCATGCCTCCTTGTTGGAAGTACACATTCTTTGTTAGCTCTAGTGTTGAAATTAAGGTCAAGATGGCAAACAATAGCAAGGCTAGGTGCGTAGGCATTTGTAAAAATGTTTTTGTGGAGGCCTTTGGCATTAAGAAGGCAGTGGATTTCTATGTCATGTCTACCAAAGGAAATGGTTACCCATTTATCCTAGGGAGACCATGGCTAATGAAAATGCGAGCTTTGCAGGATTGCGAGAGTGGAAAGCTAATTTGCAGGAACGACAATCATAAGAAGGTTGTCTTTGACATGAAGGAGCAACGCCAAGAGGAGCTCCATGAAGAATCATCTCAAAGTGAGACGGAAGAAGGTTGGACCGATAACACTTCAGAAGAAGAAAGTAGCGGCAGCATTACTGAGGAGGAGTCTTCCATCGAAGTCATGGGGGTAAGGTTTAAGCCAACCAACCAAGAGACCTCTTGTCAAGGTCTGGAGGAGGTAGGTTCCCAAGAGAACCAAAAGGTGGAAGATGAAAGAATGCTAGAAGGTATGCTATCTACAACACTTGCAAAGGATGAAAGAGAGGAGTTCAAATGTGTGCTAAGGAAATTTCCTAGGATTTTTGCTAAAGACTACACCGATGTGCGTGGAGTAGATGTTGTTCAACACAAAATTGAGTTGAAGCCAGAGGCCACACCTAAGGCTCAGAAGCTACGAAGGCTAGGAGTCATCAAGGAGCAGGCTTTACTCAAGGAGGTAAGAAAGCTTCTAGCAGCAGGTTTCATTTATCCAGTGGAGAATTCAGAGTGGGTCTCTCCCGTTGTTGTCACTCCTAAGAAAAACGGAAAGTGGAGGGTGTGTGTGGATTACCGTCCACTCAATGAGGCAACAAAAAGAGATCACTTTCCCCTCCCATTTCAGGATGAGATACTAAATGAGGTAGCTGGTCATGAGAAGTACACTGTGTGTGATGGCTACTCAGGCTACTTTCAAATAGGTATCGCATTGGAAGATCAATTGAAAACAACCTTTATCACTCCTTGGGGTTGTTATGCTTTTAGAGTCATGCCATTTGGTCTGACAAATTCTCCTGCAACATTCCAACGTTTCATGAACATGGTGTTTCAAGCATTCTTTGGAAAGTCAATTAGGGTGTTCATTGATGATTTCTGCATTTATAGCTCAAAATCATTGCATCTACAAAGGGTAGAAGAAGGTTTAAAGAAGCTCTACGACATGGGAGGTCAACTCAACCCCGACAAGTGCCACATAGGTGAGGATGAAGTGATCTTGCTCGGTCACAAGGTTTCCTATAAAGGCATTGAGGTGGATCCTTCTAAGGCAAAGGCTCTTATTGAGCTCCCATCACCGAAGAGTCTTAAGGAGGTCATCTCTTTCATTCAGAAGGTGAAGTATATGTCACGCTTCATTCACTTAGCCTCGAAACTGCTTCATCCTTTGCAAAAGTTGACACAACAAGTAGAATTTGCATGGTCTGATGAGCTTGAAGAGTATTTTTGTAACATTAAAGTCATTTTGTCAGAGCTACCAACACTCATGCCTCCTTGTTGGGAGTACACATTATTTGTTAGCTCTAGTGTTGGAAGGGAAACAATTGGTGCTGTGTTGCTACAACAAGATCCCCACAGTACAAGGATGCGACCCATCTACTTTGCTAGTAGGGTCATGAATGCCTTGGAGAGAGACTACACAGAAGCAGAACTCATGATGCTTTCTCTCATGTTTGCGGTGAGAAAGTTTAGATCCTACCTGCTACCAAAACCTTTTGTAATTCTCACTGCAGAAAATTTGTTCCCTTGGGTGTCATCTCAAATGAATCTTAGTACTAGGATCTCAAAGTGGATTATGGAGTTGCAAGAGTTCCAATACTCTTTCAAGGTAGAAGATAGTGTGCGTGCACAATTGGCAGGGATTCTCACTTATAGGGTGCATGAGAAGGAAATTAAGGTGCCTCAAGTAAAGACCCTACCATTGCCACCACCAAAAAGTATTCCCAATGCTTTTACTTTGTTCTTTGATGGAGCTTTTCGACGAGCCACAGGGAAAGCAGGGGGAGGGCTAGTGTTGCTCAACCCAAGTGGAGAGGTGGTCATGAAAGAGAAGGTCAATCTACCAGGTTCAATTAGCAACAATGAAGCAGAATACGACACACTACTTCATGGTTTGAAGATGTGCATTGGCCAAGGGATAAAACGTCTCATGGTAAAGGGAGATGCACTTCTCATTGTTAAACAGATTTTAGGCATTTGGGCATGCAAGAATGAAAGCTTAAGGAAAAAAGTTCATGCCATTCGTAGGATGTTTAATCAGTTTGAAGAAGTGCAACTATATCATATTCTGAGGAAACAAAATGAAGATGCCGATTTACTTGCACAACAAGCAGTTACATGTGTTGAGAGAGAAGTGCAGGTCATCATGGTAGCAGCAGCTGTCAAGCAACCGAGATACCAGGGATTGGAGTCATTGGCTCCCATTATTGGCTACATTTTGGAGGGTGAGTTTCCACAAGACTTCACGAAGGCTCAGAAGAGGAGACTCATGAAGAAGGCAAGTTTCTATCTCTTCCTAGAAGGCTCCCTCTATCAAAGAGGGAAGGATCAAGTGTGCAGAAGAGTATCAACTATCGAGGAAATTCCAGCCATTCTAAAAGGTTTGCATGAAGAGGCATGTGGTGGTCATTTTGCCCAAGAATCAACTGTGAAGAAGATTTTGCTTGTGGGGTATGTTTGGCCAAGCTTGCATGTGGATGTTCAACATTGGTGTAAAAGCTGTCACAATTGTCAGATAAATGAAAATAGAAGGTTGGTGCATGGCCCGAGGCAAATAGTTCTTGCAAATAGACCCTTTGAAAAGTGGGGCATTGATGCTATGGGTCCTCTGCCTAGGACAAAAAATGATAAACTCTACATTCTAGTGGCTGTAGACTATATGACTAGGTGAGTGGAAGCTCAAAGTGTGGCAAGAGTGAATGAGAGGACAGTTAGCAAGTTTGTGTACAATCACATTTGTTGTAGATTTGGCACACCTTTGGAGATTGTTTCTGATAATGGTCCAGGGTTTAGGAAGGGCTTGCTCACAGAAGTTTGTGAAGAGCTTCACATTCTACATCGTCATAGCCATTAGGAGATTTCGGAGGTCTTTTGGAGGGCCTTTTGGTAGAGAGAGGAAAATAAGCTCCTCCAATGAGAGAAGAGCCTACGTTACGTAGAAAAATAGATTCATATTAACAAAAATATAAAAGATGTCCCTCTCCTCATTTAATAATCTAGTGGTCCTTGAAGACGAGCACTCTCTTTTATTTAATGCGAGCACCTTTTTCAGAAGGTAGATGCTGTGCATTTGATATGGGATACGTCATCACTAGAACTCAAAAAGTCACAAAACTATCAAGTGGTGGAAGATTTTGAAACTTTTGATACTGCCAATGCGTTCGGAACGCACATATCTCCTAGAAATGAACGTCCAATTGCCTCGCTTAGACATCCAAAGAGGCCAAAAATGTCAAACACCCCTAAAAGAACATTTTACTAACGGCGCGCGAGGGGGCATTTTGGAATGCCCCCTCACGCGCCATTAGTAAAAAGGCCCTTTTTCCCTCTTTTTAGGGAGCTTTTTGAGAGGAAAATGTCCAAAAACCTCTAAAAAGGGGCTTTTTGGAAAGATAAGTGTCCAAAAATCACTAAAAGGAGCTTTGTACTAACGGCGCGCGAGGGGGCATTCCAAATTTTGGAATGCCTCCTCGTGCGCCGTTAGTAAAAAGGCCCTTTTTTCCTCTTTTTAGGGAGCTTTTTGAGAGAAAATGTTCAAAAACCTCTAAAAAGGGGCTTTTTGGAAAGATAAGTGTCCAAAAATCACTAAAAAGAGCTTTGTACTAACGGCGCGCGAGGGGGCATTCCAAAATTTTGGAATGCCTCCTCCCGCGCCGTTAGTAAAAAGGCCCTTTTTTCTTTTTTTTAGGAAACTTTTTGAGAGGAAAATGTCCAAAAACCTCTAAAAAAGGGCTTTTTGGAAAGATAAGTATCCAAAAATCACTAAAAGGAGCTTTGTACTAACGGCGCGCAGAGGGGCATTCTAAAATTTTAGAATGCCTCCTCGCGCGCCTTAAGTAAAAAGCCTATTTTTGGGGGTTTTTTGACATTTTTTGCCTCTCCGGATGTCGGAATGAGACAAGTAGACATTCGTTTTTAAGGTATTTTGGCGTTCCGGATGCATTGGTGGTGTCAAAATCCTCAAAATCTATCACTATTTTACAGTTTGTGACTTTTCAACTTTCAGTGATGACGTAAGCTGCATTGAATGCGCCGCACCTGCCTCCTGAAAAAGACGCTCGCATTAAATAAAAAAGTGACCGTTTTCAAGGACGATTGGGAATATAAATCTACTTTTTAGAGTGTCTGGTTGTCCTTTTGGACGTACTCACAAGGTGCAAGTGCATTTTAAAAAAAGATCCTAGAGAGAGAAATACAATTTCTTACAAGGCCCTCCAAATGACCTCCGAAATTTTCTAATGACACCATACTATCCACAGTCAAATGGTTTGGTGGAGAAGGCTAATGGTGTCATTGCAGGAATCATTAGAAAGATGGTGCAAAACAAGACAAAATTATGGGATGACTTCTTGGATGGTGCCTTGTGGGCATATCGAACCACATATAGGGAAGCCACGGAGTTTACACCATTTCACTTGGTCTATGGTCAAGAGGCTTTGCAGCCTATCGAGCTCAACATTCCAACAATGCGACTTCATGGCAAAGGAGCACAAGATGATCAAGAGGTATGGATGGATCGACTTCTTACGTTAGTGGAGCTTGAGTGGAAAAGAGAAGCAGCATACGAGTGCTACAAGAGGAAAGCCACACAAGCGAAAGAAACGCACGACAAGAAACTGAAGGACAAAGGCATCAAGGAAGGAGAGCTTGTGCTAAGGTATGACAATCGTTTTGATGCCAAGTTTGAAACTAGATGTCAAGGGCCATACATAGTCAAGAAGGCTTTCAATTCTAGTTACTATCAGCTTATGGACTTGAATGGTAAAGAGCACTCCAGGAAGGTAAACGGGTATCGCTTGAAGCCCTATTTGAGTCGCCTTCTACCAAAGGATCTACCAAAGATCCGTCCAAAGGCCGCGGTCTCATGTAAGTATTGTTACATGAAGCATGAGTGTAACTCCAGCCAAAATTCTGAGGGGCCAAACAATGAAGATCTCGTCAAGGACTCTGAAGCACTCTCTTTGGAAAAGATGCTCTATGATGGTACATGAATATACCATCATCCTGGGGGGAGGGCTAATGATAGCCGTTTTTCGGCTCTCCATAATTGCCATACTAAGTTACTCCACCCTACCAAATTCACCCAAACTCTATGGCTATCCCTACCATTTCACTATACATAGGCGTGTGTGAGTTAGGGAGCTTTTCCCATATCTTCTTAAAAACCCTCAGCTAGCTAGTCACTGGGCTAGTTGAGCCAAAAAAATAAAAAAAATAAAAAAATAAAAGTATATTATGGCCTCTTTGTGTGTAAATATTTCATTGTATATATGGCCTAAATATAGGGATTTTTTATAATTATTTTGGTATTTTATTTAAATATTTCTACTTAGGTGTGTGTTTTATTAAACCTATGTACACCTTCTTTCATCCTCTTACACCATAATTATATTTTTTGCCAAATATGTACATACTCTAACCTCATATTTTTCCTTTATATAAATCACTCCCACATTTTCACCCTCACCCTCGTGAAAACAAAAAATTGATTTCTATTCATTGGTTACGTTTATTATATTATTTACTTGCATACCTTTTCCTCTTTCACCCAAAATAATTCAAGGAGGGACCATATCGTATGATTCCAATATCTTTCCATATCCATAACTCCTCTATATTTTTATTATTATTTTTACTCATTATTCTAACACCATGTGCTCATTGAGCTAAAGTCCATGAATAGTCCATACACTAGTCCCACCATGTATATATTTCTTTATTCACCAATAATCCTCCTCCATGCATGGGTCAAGGGCAACTTGGATGCTTTGTATTATAATATGACAAAGGAGGGGCTCACTCTTGGATGCATTGTACAAATTCAACAAAGGAGGGGGCCACTAAAAGACTTTTGCAGGCATAAAAAACATGCTTTTTGGTGAGAATTTTGGCACCTATCTCCACTCCGAAGTTGGAGCGGTGGTCAAAAGATAAAATGTAGCCCACGCTCTGAATAATCACCTCAAATTTTTTCATGATTTTTGGAGCTACGAGCGGTGAGCTATGATTTTTTGAGTGGACCCCAGTCTGCCCACTTTTCTCACAAGTAGCCCTTAGTCTTCTCTCACCCTTCCACACACCTACTCACTCTTACACATCCCTCCCTCTCCTTCCCTCACTCAAACTTGCAATTTCCATGGCTTCTCCCACCCTCTTCACCATTACCCTTCTCTCTCATCCCTATAGTTCTTTTATGAACCTCTACATACATACACCCTCTCCATGTCTCTCTCTATTGCTTCTATGTTACAATTTCATTTATCTCTCCTAAAAATATCTAAAATTCAGCATCTTAACCATGATAACTTCTGCAAATTGAGGATTTTTCATCAACAAATCCTCTTTTCATCGTGGTGGTCAACCGTGGCGGCGGCGTAAAGAAGCGAAGAAGAAGAAGACCAGCGGTCATTTTTTCCACAATCTACACAAGGGTGAGTTCAAGCTTCTTCAAAGCTTCACCATCTCAATGATTCTCTTTTAATTCACCCCTCTTCCTTCATCAAATCAACTCACTCTACCCATTGTAAATGTAACATTAACTTTCTAGTGATTATTAACGACTAACATACTAACACGAAATAGCATTGACCTAACCATAAAAGACACCTCACCTCAAGACATGTGTATAGTAACATTCTCTCTCTCTCTCTCTCTCTCTCTCTCTCTCTCTCTCTCCTTACTTACTTTCACCTTATCTACCATCAATAATGCTCTCTTTTGAGCCCACACCCATGACTCAAGCAGACAAAGAAGACCCGCAATATTCAAAAAAATCATAATCCTGATTTGTTAGCTTGTAAATTAGGATTTCCAATAATCTTTATGAGGGGTCTCCAACCTATAAATATACCCCTCTCCTTCTTGTAAAACAACCTCCAATATCTCACATAGCACCCCAACACTCTATGCGTGAGGAGAGACTTAGGTGTAGCAACCACTTGTGAGCTTCACTCTTGGTGTGAGAGAAGCCTTCAAGCTACACATTGTAAGTGAGAGAGCGCGAGTTCCACAAATCTCAAAATCACTATTGTATATGCTCCTTCATCATCAATAAATTGAGGTTTGGTGCATCAAAGGCGTGATTCGATGTTCAAATCTTCGTCCTTCCATTTGTGCAATACGGTTTGGTGAATTCAAGGTGACTTGTGTATTTTGAGTTTTTATCGGTTGATCTTGATTTTAGAAAGTGTTTTAGTGTGTTTTTCATTGCCATTTTTTTGTCCATTGTAAGAGGGTATTGTGGTGAGAGGTCTCCCACACCCTAAGACAGTGTGTGTGTGTGTGTTTTGGCAATGTTTAGCAATCACTAAGCATTGAGTGAGTTTTGTACAAGTTCTATGATAGCATCATAACGAACCATCTCCATTTGCAAGTCACAAATAAGGTATTACGCAAGATCCTTTCCTCTCTCTCTTCCCTTTGCTCTAGCTCTCTCTGGTCCATTTCATGTGTGTCTTGGTGTGAAGTTGCTTGTGTGTGTTGTGTGGTGCATCTTCTTGGTTGTTCCAAAATTTCTCTTGCGTCCTAGTTCGCATACCATAACTAGGTGGTGCCCCTATCTTGTTTGGGTTTGGCTGTGGGTTTGTTGTTGTGTTGTGCTTGTGGTTGCCCCAGCCCCAATTGAGCAGCACGGGAGCCTTGAGGGGTGTTTAGAGGTCGCCTCTCTTGTTGCCCGCCCCGGACTGCCTCACTACCTTTTGATATAAATATGAATGTACAATCCTTGTACGGGGATTGCGGATCGGAAGCTTCAGGAATGTTGAAACCATTGACATTAAAAACATTACCTTCTTACTTGGGAGATAACGAAGATGAATCCATCGTATGCAAGACCACTCAAGTAAAAAGAGCTGAACAGGCCCTAGAAGTAGACAATATTCATTCAATCATGTCTACACCCATCCAATGCACTCCTACTTTGGGAGAATTATTAAAACTCGGACCATACTTATGGAACAACTTACAAAAAACCCTAGAGAAGGTGGGGATAATGGGGTTAATCTCGAAGAATTTGGGAAAATTGAAAAAATGAAATGGAAAACAAAGAGATTCGATAGGTTCCTATGAACAAAGTCGGAGAATATTATGAAGGGGAAGAAGGAAACACCACCCTCCCAATGAAATATAATGACATTGAAACCATGGTAATACTGGATAATGGAGCTGGCATAGCCATAGCCACTAAATCAGTATGGGAATCCTGGGGACAGCCAACCATTAGACAAACTCAAATGAAATTGCAGTTGGCTGACGGACACATTGAGAGACCATTAGGGCTTCTTGAAAAAGTGATCGTCAATTTCTATGGAATTGAATATCAACACACTTTTGCCATAGTAGACTTTGGAAAAATACTCAACTATGAAATCATACTGGGAAGACCTTTCATGCGACAGATACAACTTATCCAAGATTGGTGAAACAACTATCTGTACTTCAAGCAAGTGGGATCTATAACAAGAGTAAATCTAAAAGATCACACTTATAGAGATGTCTTGAAAACACCCATCCAAGAGTTTGATTTAGTCTCTTCGGCTAAAACTAAACTCCCATCCTGGTTAAACAAAGACACTCCTATTTGGATATGTGGAGCTTCAGAAAACGGAAGCTTAAGACGAGAAGAATGTATCCTAGAAAGGGACTACACAGACGAAGCCTACGTACCTGAACCCTTTCTAGAACATTTATTTGAGCCATTTGAGTGGAGTCAAATTTTAGCAACAATGGATGTATGTGTGAATACATCTATGCCTACTCAGTTTTGCAATGAGGATGGCTACGACATAATTCCCATCCATATGATGTAAATCCTCAACATTGAAAACAAAGATGAGGAACCCAAGTACTTAATGAAAGCTCTTTTTAGACCTCTATTACGATACAGCTAATGAGTTAGATGAACACTCAGCTACCTCAGAAGATTTGGGGTCAGAGAAAGAGCATACGAGAGCTAAGTTACTCTTAAAAGGAGGGGAGGAAAAGTTTTTTGACTTTCCAAACCAAAAAATCAAGAAGAAAAAAATGGTATAGACGAAAGAGAGACATCAAAATTGTGAAAACACGACCTATGCCATCAGTCTCTAGTAAAACACAATTCTTGATGCAGATATATGTTAATGATTGTGTCAAGGACAAAATAACTGGCAGATATCCTTCAAACAAAAACTCAAAAATGTCTTAGACATCAAGAAAAACAAGGAAGGGTACTCAAGAAAAATCACAGGATAAGAAACCACTCATGACCAGAGTCGAGCGGAAAAAGAAATACCAAGAGTTGAAAAAAGCTCTAAAGGAGATATACACAACCGAAATGGAAACCACGGAAGAGGATGGTCAGGATGTAATGCATGTTCCATCCCATTACAAAAAGTATACTCTCCAAGATCGGAAAATCATAATTGAACAACCTGTTAGGTTCATCTATGTGTATGCTATAATTGCAAAACCCATGTATAGCTTGATTACGCACTTTGAATGGACCGAGGCCTGTGAAGAATCCTTCATGAAGCTTAAGCAAGCTGTCACCTCAACTCCAATATTGAAATCATTAGATTGGGATAAGGTATTCCACGTACATATAGATGCTGTAAATTTTGCTATCGGTTGTATACTAGCTCGACCAGGAGATGGGAAATTGACTTTCCTATTTCTTATGCTAGCCGACAATTGAACATGGTAGAAAGAATTACACCACCACCGAAAGAGAAGGACTAGGAATGATCTATGCCATTAAAAAGTATAGACATTACCTATTAGCCAACAAGTTTGTGTTCTTTGTGGACCACCAAGCTTTGTTGTATTTGGTCAACAAGCCATGCAGCACAGGGAGAATAGTGAGATGGTTCATCATTCTTCTCGAATTTGATTTCATTGTGGTTGTAAAAAAAGGCACTACACATCAACAAGCAGATCATTTGTCAAGGATTGTTTCAGGGGAATCACCTAAAGGGGTAGACGATGATTTACCAGATGCCTATTTGTTCTCCATAGAAATGATACCTAGATGGTCGGAAAACATTGTGTCATTAATGACAATAGCTCAAGTGGATTCACAAATATCACTTCCTATCACAATCGGATTAATCGAGAAATCGGTTATGTATCAATTACTAGCTGAAAGGCTATACAAAAGAAATCGAGACGGGATATTGCTCTAATGCATTAAACCTGAAGAAAACTAACAGTACCTGAGTCAAGCACATGTTACCATAGTAGGACTTCACTTTGCGGAAGACCAAACTATGCAACGAATCTTGAGACTTGGAGTATTTTGACCGCCTATGAGGAGGATGTTCGATCCTTTGTAAAGGATTGCCCTCAATGTCAAAAACAAACACCCACACCTCACGTAACATTGTTTCAAATGTCACCTATTCCTAAGTGGAGTATTTATCTCGTTACTTATTTATCGAGCCGAATATTTCCTGAGGATATGAGTAAACGCCGTCAAAAAGCAATTGAAACTAAAGCAAGAGACTAAGCTCTTATTGGGAACCAATTGTATCGGAGAGGTAAAGATCAACATTTGCATCTTTGTGCAAATGAAAACGAGTATACTCCGATTATAGAACAAGCACATGCTGGATTAGCTGGAGGTCACTTTTCTAGTGAAACCACCGCAAGAGCAATCTTGATGGCAGGCATATGGTGGCCAACACTTTTTCCAGATGCCAAAGAATATGTTCAAAGATGTGATGCTTGTCAACGAGCAAAAATGCCAACACGAGTAGATAGCATGCCCTTAAGACCAATGATGGGGGCTAGAGCTTTTGCAAAATGGGGTATAGATTTTGTTGGACCAATACAACCACCTACTTATAGAACCCAAGCTCAATATATCATTGTAGCTACGGACTATTTGACCAAGTGGACCGAGGCTAAAGCAACTAAAAAGAATGATGCTAGAACCACTGTTGCATTCTTATATGAGTATGTATTCACGAGATATGGACTGCCAATAGAGATTGTCAGTGATCGGGGAACTCATTTTCTCAATGTGGTAATAGAGTATTTGCTAATGAGGTTATGGTCATCCATAACAAATTAGCTCCCTATCACCTACAAGCAAACGGACAAGTTGAGCATACGAAAAAAATTCTTAGCTCGGTGTTGACTAAAGTGGTTAGTTTAGGAAGGACAGACTGGGAAATGAATCTCCATGCTACTCTATGGGCTTATCGAGTTTCATTCAAAACAGCTCTAAATGCTACAACCTTTAACCTTGTTTATGGTCTTGATGCCATACTGCCAATAGAATTTCTATTGCCGACATTGAGGGTAGCACAGAATCTTGAGTGGACCGAACATGAATTGTCAGAAAGACTTGAAGATTTGGAAAAGCTAGACGAGCAAAGGATAACGACTGTAGATCATATCTATGCACAAAAGCGGAAACAAAAACAGTTTTTTGATTCCCACTTAATCACAAATATCTTAAAGAAAGGGGACTTAGTTCTAGTCTATTCCCTTAAGCAACACATTTCCAAGTTTAAGAAAAAGGGAAACGGACCATTTATCATCGAAGATGTATCTCCAAGTGGAGCAGTAAAATTGTCCACCCTAGATGGTGAACAAATGGCTAATTCGATTAGTGGATGTCGTTTAAAGAAATACAATTTGCCACTAACCAATGATTTGCTAGAAAGAGTGCATGCAGCCAAACAAAGGAAGATCAAAAGACAGCAGGTTATTGATGAAGCCCAAGAGGAAGCTAGGCTTCGGGTACTCGAGCGAAAAGCTGCTCTCAAGAATCAACAGATACCAATTCCCATCAACACTTTGGAAATAGACGATTGACAATGGGAATTACCTAAAGACGTAGTTTCAACAGATGATAACTGGTTAAACGGAATGGACCTGCGCATCAAAGTACAGCTCAACAATCATAGCACCAATGCTTTGGTCTACACAGGAGCTAGAGTAAATGCAGTCAGTTATTCCACATACAAGAAGGCCACAAGTCAAGCATTGACGGCAGGAATAGCGACAATCAAAGGATGCAATAAGAACCCAACTCCAACATTGGGAGTAGTCAACTTGAACGTGATAGTACATGGATGTTCATGTCCTCATCAGTTTGTATGCTTACCAGATGAACACATGAATGAGACGATGATTCTTGGAATTCCCTGGATGCGTACATACAAAGCAGTACCAGATTGGGATACGAATCAACTAAAGCTATCACCTAAAGGAGGGCAACTCATTGTTCCAATTGCACCAAGCAAGGAGGAATGGAAAAGAAGCAATCAATAGACCAATCCACAAAGTCAATCCTCTCCATCCCCTTGACAATCAAATGCTACATATAGCATGCAAGGAGTCAGGAAAATTTGGGTACCAAAAGCACACCTTAAGGATAAACTGATTCAGATTTGGGTACCTAAAACTTCACCGACGAAACAAAAGAAGGTTCCAAGGGTTCAAACACAGAGACAAGCATTTTCGAGCAAGGAACCTAACATGGAAATGGTTTGGAAGAAAAAGGATCACTTATCTTCTCCACAACCCACGAAAATCAAGCAATGGCAAGTTAAGTCTCAATAGACTCCATCACACCATGCAGCACCACGCCGACCAAATTACCAATGGCGAGAAAAATCTCGACAATAGTCAAAAGTGCTACCAACACCTCAAGCAATTAGCGTGCTAAAGCATCCTGATGATACAATCAAACGGAGAGCACACAAACTACAAGATTTTCTCTTTGGAAAACATCCACAGCAAACCTCGACATCGGAAACCCTTGAGTTAATAACTCAAGACTCAGCTCTTGCATAGCATATTGGTTTGAATTGCGTTGATCTTCATATCATGGTAGATCCAACCATGGCTATGCATAGAAACGGTTGTTCAACCCATGCACACAGTTGTCCCGGAGTACGCCATCTAGGAGGGGAGGAAAAGGTTTGATGTTAACGTTGATAGACCGCTTTTGACGTGTACAAAGTAGCTTTTATATGCATGGTCATATGTACAAAAATATGTAAATATATGCATTTGGGAGCTTTGCAAAGTGGTTTCAAGTTCAAAAAAGATGCAACGTGTACACATTGTGAATAGGCACGTTCGCGTGCTAGCAGTCGAACACATGTACATGCCCGGATAGGGTATTGGGGCCTTGGATATGGTTCTAGGTGGGTTATTTTGGCTCTAGAGAATGTGTTTGAGCTTTCTATAATGTAAATAATGTCAGCAACAAGTATGGGTAGTTTGGGACATGCAGTTTGGGACATGCAGTAACTGTCTATTTACGGGTGCCTGATCTGCGGCGATACGTGCACCGCCCTAGAAATGGTCAAAAATAGAATGTGGGGATGTGGAAAAGTGCTTTGGGCATCAAGGATCAATTGTACAAAATTTGGTAAATTTTGGAGTCCGTTTTGGGTTTTTCCCACGAAAAATGCCTGTCGAGGGTCAAAACTGGCCAAAACTAGGTCAAAAAAGGTCAAAAAATGATCAAAAATGGTGTGAAAAGGCTTCAATTTGCCACATCACTGACGCTTACGTAAGAGCTTGATCTGAAGAATCATTCTGGAAGCCAAGTCTTGGCACTTTTACCTCTCTGTGTGGGGAAGCAAGCAGGGTTCCTACAAGTGGTCTAGTGCAATCCCGTAGCGTTCGCATCCTGTTTTCGAGTGTGTGGAGGAGTGAATGAGAGCTTTCTCTCTTCAATTTTTCACTTGGGAGAGTCTATGGAAGTTTTGAGGTTTCCATGGATGTGTGTGTGCAAGGAATTTAGGGAAGAAGGTGCGGCTTTCTGCAAGACTATGTGACCCTGTATCGGTGCCATTAGGGTTGGCGCTACTCCAAAGAGTCCAATAGAGTGGAGTTTGGTGCCATGTTTTGAGAGAGGCCTTTTGTGGCTGGAGTTTTTGATATTTTGATGGTTTTTATTTTATATTTTTGTCACCATCAAGTGTGATTTCAAGTGTTGATCAACTCGAGTCACCTTGTAGTGTCTGTGGGTAGGCAAGGGCTTGAAGGTCGAGGCGATTGGAGTTTGAATCGAGCTTGTGGGTAGTGTTTTTATTGATCTATTGAGTGGTGGTGTGTGTGGATTTGAATTTAAGCAAATTCCTTGTGGTGTGTTGAGTTGTCTGGGTGTGTGAGTATGCGTACGACGTCTTTTGCTCCATCATCTTTTGGCGATCCCGCTGGGGAGCGAAAATTTGCTGGTTGTGCACGCAAGTGAAGCGGTTTTGCTGTGAAGTTTGAGCTTCATTGACGAAAAGTGGTGGTTTGGTTGAGGTGCAAGACTTCAACTTTTGTGGAGTTACTCACGCAAGGGAGAAGCAACTTTGAAGAGATGTCTTATAGTCGGCCAGTGTTCACAGGGAAGGAGGATGTGAAGGACTGGATTGCAGACTTCGAGTGGCATACGCTTGGTATGCACATTGTGAATGACGAAGCAAAGCTTCATGTATTTACTCTTGCGCTCAAAGGAGAAGCTCGGGAGTGGTTTGAAGGTTTAGAGAAGACAAAAAGCAAACATGGGAGCAGGTGAAGCTGGCAATTTTTGACAGGTTTGGGAAGAGACTAACTGCAACAGAAGCAATGACAAAATTGAGAGGTTTGCAGCAAGATGTTCATGCTAACTTTAAAGAGTTCTTGCAACACTTCAAAGGAATTTGGATTCAATTAGAGGTGGTATCCCAAGTACCTCTAGGGGATTTCTTTAAAGTGCGTCAGTTTATGGATTGTCTCCATCCAAGTGTAAGGGAGAAGGTCAATCAAGATGAGCCTGCTACATTTGAAAGAGCTGTGGAAATTGCCGAGGCCAAGAGAAAGAAGATCAAGAGAAGGTGGGAGTAGTTTCCGATCAGTTGAAAAAATTAAGAATTAACATAATGAATAGAAACCAAATAGAAGAGTGGCCAGCTGGGAGAGATAGGGGACAAAGGCCACAAGGTAGATGCTACAATTGTGATGAAGAGGGTCACTACGCCCCTGATTGTCCTGAACCACCAAGACAAAGAGGAGGGATATACCCCTTATATGGACGCGGTCAAGGGAGAATAGAAGAAAATCATCAAGAGCGGGCACTAGAAGCACCACCTCCGCAACAGCAACCACAACTGTTGCCTAGAAATGGAGAAGGTAGAGCTATTAACATCATTACCCTTGAGCATCAAAATGTGGATGTTTTGGCCAATAAGGGCATGATAAAGAGAAAGAGACAGAAGAAGAGAGGGAAACAAGAGCAAGGAAAGGAAAGGCTAAGGTAGAAGACAAACCAGAAAGTAGCAAGACGCGGCGAAGAAGTAAAATTGGTCCAAAGGACTAGCTCCTTGGCCAAGGTGTTGAAGACTATGATATTGTCGACGACATACGAAATCAAAAGGCAAATATATCTTTTGGTCACTTGGTGGCTTTGAATGCTAAATTGAGGAGGCAATGGACCAAGTGTGTGAGTACGCGGCTTCCTTCCAAGACTTCAACTTTTGTGGAGTTACTCACGCAAGGGAGAAGCAACTTTGAAGAGATGTCTTATAGTCGGCCAGTGTTCACAGGGAAGGAGGATGTGAAGGACTGGATTGCAGACTTCGAGTGGCATACGCTTGGTATGCACATTGTGAATGACGAAGCAAAGCTTCATGTATTTACTCTTGCGCTCAAAGGAGAAGCTCGGGAGTGGTTTGAAGGTTTAGAGAAGACAAAAAGCAAACATGGGAGCAGGTGAAGCTGGCAATTTTTGACAGGTTTGGGAAGAGACTAACTGCAACAGAAGCAATGACAAAATTGAGAGGTTTGCAGCAAGATGTTCATGCTAACTTTAAAGAGTTCTTGCAACACTTCAAAGGAATTTGGATTCAATTAGAGGTGGTATCCCAAGTACCTCTAGGGGATTTCTTTAAAGTGCGTCAGTTTATGGATTGTCTCCATCCAAGTGTAAGGGAGAAGGTCAATCAAGATGAGCCTGCTACATTTGAAAGAGCTGTGGAAATTGCCGAGGCCAAGAGAAAGAAGATCAAGAGAAGGTGGGAGTAGTTTCCGATCAGTTGAAAAAATTAAGAATTAACATAATGAATAGAAACCAAATAGAAGAGTGGCCAGCTGGGAGAGATAGGGGACAAAGGCCACAAGGTAGATGCTACAATTGTGATGAAGAGGGTCACTACGCCCCTGATTGTCCTGAACCACCAAGACAAAGAGGAGGGATATACCCCTTATATGGACGCGGTCAAGGGAGAATAGAAGAAAATCATCAAGAGCGGGCACTAGAAGCACCACCTCCGCAACAGCAACCACAACTGTTGCCTAGAAATGGAGAAGGTAGAGCTATTAACATCATTACCCTTGAGCATCAAAATGTGGATGTTTTGGCCAATAAGGGCATGATAAAGAGAAAGAGACAGAAGAAGAGAGGGAAACAAGAGCAAGGAAAGGAAAGGCTAAGGTAGAAGACAAACCAGAAAGTAGCAAGACGCGGCGAAGAAGTAAAATTGGTCCAAAGGACTAGCTCCTTGGCCAAGGTGTTGAAGACTATGATATTGTCGACGACATACGAAATCAAAAGGCAAATATATCTTTTGGTCACTTGGTGGCTTTGAATGCTAAATTGAGGAGGCAATGGACCAAGTGTGTGAGTACGCGGCTTCCTTCCAAGACTTCAACTTTTGTGGAGTTACTCACGCAAGGGAGAAGCAACTTTGAAGAGATGTCTTATAGTCGGCCAGTGTTCACAGGGAAGGAGGATGTGAAGGACTGGATTGCAGACTTCGAGTGGCATACGCTTGGTATGCACATTGTGAATGACGAAGAAAAGCTTCATGTATTTACTCTTGCGCTCAAAGGAGAAGCTCGGGAGTGGTTTGAAGGTTTAGAGAAGACAAAAAGCAAACATGGGAGCAGGTGAAGCTGGCAATTTTTGACAGGTTTGGGAAGAGACTAACTGCAACAGAAGCAATGACAAAATTGAGAGGTTTGCAGCAAGATGTTCATGCTAACTTTAAAGAGTTCTTGCAACACTTCAAAGGAATTTGGATTCAATTAGAGGTGGTATCCCAAGTACCTCTAGGGGATTTCTTTAAAGTGCGTCAGTTTATGGATTGTCTCCATCCAAGTGTAAGGGAGAAGGTCAATCAAGATGAGCCTGCTACATTTGAAAGAGCTGTGGAAATTGCCGAGGCCAAGAGAAAGAAGATCAAGAGAAGGTGGGAGTAGTTTCCGATCAGTTGAAAAAATTAAGAATTAACATAATGAATAGAAACCAAATAGAAGAGTGGCCAGCTGGGAGAGATAGGGGACAAAGGCCACAAGGTAGATGCTACAATTGTGATGAAGAGGGTCACTACGCCCCTGATTGTCCTGAACCACCAAGACAAAGAGGAGGGATATACCCCTTATATGGACGCGGTCAAGGGAGAATAGAAGAAAATCATCAAGAGCGGGCACTAGAAGCACCACCTCCGCAACAGCAACCACAACTGTTGCCTAGAAATGGAGAAGGTAGAGCTATTAACATCATTACCCTTGAGCATCAAAATGTGGATGTTTTGGCCAATAAGGGCATGATAAAGAGAAAGAGACAGAAGAAGAGAGGGAAACAAGAGCAAGGAAAGGAAAGGCTAAGGTAGAAGACAAACCAGAAAGTAGCAAGACGCGGCGAAGAAGTAAAATTGGTCCAAAGGACTAGCTCCTTGGCCAAGGTGTTGAAGACTATGATATTGTCGACGACATACGAAATCAAAAGGCAAATATATCTTTTGGTCACTTGGTGGCTTTGAATGCTAAATTGAGGAGGCAATGGACCAAGTGTGTGAGTACGCGGCTTCCTTCCAAGAAGGAAAAGCATCAAAGCATGGTGTCATCCTTGAGGGTTGGTCACCCAGTGGATATGGTGCCAATAGTTGAAGCTATGCTGGGAAAGAAGACGGAAGTGCAATCATACGTGGATGGTGGTGCCCAGGTGTGTGTCATGACCAAGGCTACATGAAGGAAGCAAGTGTTAAGATGTCAGTGAATGCTTCGATCCATATGAGGATGGCCAACCACAAAAAGGCAAGGTGTCTTGGAATAGCTGATGATGTGAAGATAAAAGTCTTGGGGATTGAGTGCTTGGTTGATTGCTACATGATGCAAGCGGGTGAGAATGCTTATCCGATCATTTTAGGGAGTCCATGGCTTATAACCCTTGGTGCTAAGCAGGATTGGGGCACAGGCTTGATCACCATCCCCGACAAAGAGAAAGGAAGGACCATTGTCTACAACATGAAGACACACGAGAGCCGTACACAACCCCTAGTGGAGATGCAAGATACAGATTCGACACAAACCACGTCATACGATAGTGATGCTTTGTCTACGTCATCAGAAGAAAGTGTAGAGGAAGGCTTGATGCAATTATGTCCTGATCTTTTTGGGATAAGTGTGGAAAAGGAAGCATTGGTGCATGATGTGAAGGTCAAGGAGGAGAAGGATAGTCCAAAAGCAGTCATAGAGCCTGCCAAAGTGAACGCAAGGAGCATGCTAGGAGAGGACCTGACAGAGAGAGAAAAAAAGGAGTATGAAGACATGTTTACAGAGTTTCCAAAGCTATTTGCCACTGAATATACAGAGCTGCAAGGAGATAAAGGAGTCGAGCATAGAATCAATCTAAAAGAAGGTGCCAAGCCAAAGGTTCAAAATCTTAGGAGGTTGGGGATCATTCATGAGAAGGCACTTCATGAGAGGTGACGAAGCTTTTGGAAGCATATTTCATCTTTCAAGTGGAGGAGTCCAAATGGGTCTCTCTAGTTGTTATTGTGCCCAAGAAGAATGGAAGACGGAAGATTTAGAATATGTGTTGATTTCAAACCTTTGAATGCTGCCACAAAAAGAAATCATTATCCACTACCCTTCCTAGAAGAAATCCTCAATCAAGTTGCAGGTCATGAACGTTACTCAATCATGGACGGATTTTCTGGCTACTTTCAGATCTTGATAGCGATTGAAGACGACCTTCATTACTCCTTGGGGTTGTTTTGCCTACAAAAGAATGCCTTTTGGCTTGATTAATGCATATGCTACCTTCCAAGGAAGGATGAATAGAGTGTTTGGTCCCTACTTGGGTAAGTTCCTTCGTGTTTTCATGGATGACATTGGGTGTTATAGCTCCAGGGTCACACATTTGGAGAAGCTGAGGTTGAGTTTTGAAAGGCTTCAACAAGAGCGTAGGCAGCTCAACCCAAAGAAGTGTAAATTTGCTCATGCCACAGTCCATTTGCTAGGACATGTGGTTTCCCAAAATGGAAAAGAAGCTGACCCAGAAAAAGTTAAGGCTTTATTGCTTATGGATCTGCCCAGCAACACAAAGGATTTGGCATCATTTGTGCATAAGCTCAGGTACTTGTCACGTTTTTTTTGGATGCTATGTCAGTATGTGTATCCTCTCCAAAAATTGAGTCAAAGAGTTCAAGGGTTTGAGTGGAATGAAGACATGCAACAGGCTTTTAATGGTATCAAGGAGGTATTGTGTGCTTTACCAACAGTGAGTCCTCCCGACTTGCAATCGATTTTCTATGTATCCATTAGTGTGGGGTCAGTAGCTTTTGGCTTGGTTCTCTTACAAAAGCAAGGAAGGAACTTCAAGCTAGTTTATTTTGAGAGCAAGATGAAGAATGTAAGTGAGTTCTCCTACACGGAAATGGAATAGTGGGTATTCGCCTTGGTTCTTGCTTGTCGAAGGTTCAAAACCTATCTGTTGCCCCAAAAGTTCTATGTACTCACCACATCGAATCTTTTGCCTGATGTAGTACAACATTTGAAGCCTAGCAAGCGCATCTTAAAGTGGATTTTGGAGCTTCAAGAGTATGAGTTTGAGTTTAAAGTGGATCATTTTGTTAAAGCTCACTTGGCAGACATTGTGGTACATAAGGGGGGGGGAGCTTCCATCTTACCCAAGGGTTGACAAGGATGATCATGAAGAGGAAGTAGATATTATGGATGCATATACAATGATGTTTGATGGTGCATACAGGAAAGTTCTTCAAAAGGCAAGTGGTGGGGTAGTCACTAAGAACCCAAAAGGTGATGTAATCTTTTCTAGAGCTTACAATCTTGATGAAGTTGAAAGCAACAATGAGGTCGAGTATCTCACACTTTTCCTTGGGTTAAAATAGTGTGTTGAGTTTGGATTGAAGAGGGTCATTGCGAAAGGGGATGCATTGCTAGTCATGAATCAGTTGCTTGGTTTGTGGAATGTTAAGAAAGACAATTTGAAGAAGTGGTTCTATGGCATCAAGAAGCTTTTGCATGAGTTTTAGAAGATACAGTTTAAGCATGTTCCTCATGAGCAGAATACAGAAGTTGATGAGTTGGCTAGGGACAAGCTGGATGCCTTGGTAGCTCCTTTAAAGGTCACGAAAGCCTTGTATGCAGGAAGGGAATCATTGCAAGATGTAGAAGTATTTCTTGGTAAAGGGCAATGTCCAGAGGGCATGTCAAAGGTTCGGCGTAAGAGAATAGTTGCAAAAGCAAGAAACTACACATTGGTAGGTAACGATCTCATGCTTTATGGCAAGGATAGCATTTCTAGAAAAGTGCCATACAAAGAAGAGATAGGCTTGATTTTGGAGCACTCCCATGAAGAAACAGGCCATCAAGGCAAGGATCAGGTTGTCTTTTGTGTTTTGAGAGCAGGTTACTGTTGGCCCTCTATGATGAGAGATGCTTATTTGTGGTCCAAGTCATGCCATGAATGCCAAGTGTTCGCAAATCGGAAGCTTTTGGCTGAGCCTCAAAAAGCTATAATGTCTTTTGATGCATTTGCAAAATGGGAAGTAGATGCTGAAGGTCCAATGCCGAGGAACAACAATGGCAAAAGGTATATCCTTGTGGCTGTGGACTATTTGACAAAATGGGCGGAGGCAAGAGCAGTAACAGATGTAACAGGAGGGAGAGTGGCCTCTTTTTTATATGAACAGGTGTGTTGCAGGTTTGGAGCTCCTATGGTTATCATTTCTGATCATGGACCAGGGTTTAGGGGAAAACTTGTTGCTGCTCTCATGGAGAAATTGAAAATTCAGCATAGGCATTCTTCTCCTTACTACCCACAATGCAATGGGTTGGTTGAGAATTGCAATGGTCAAATTGTGAAGATTCTATCAAAGTATGCTAGAGAGCATCGTAAAGAGTGGGAATTGGACTTGGAAAAGTATTTGTGGGCTTATAAAACTGCGTATAGAGTGTCAACACAGTTTACACCATATGAGCTTGTTTATGGAAAAGAAGCTCTTATGCCTATACAAGTGCAGTTGGATGCCTTGAAATTGTTGTACAGAATGCAAGGTGAGCATAATGACAAGCTACAATAAAGAATTCTTTCTCTAGAGTTGTTGCGAATGAACAGAGAGAAATCCAGTATTATTATCTTCAACAAGCAGAGACCAGGATGGAGAAAATGAAAAAGAGGCTGCCAGAGAAAGCGATCAAAGAGGGAGATCTGGTGATGAAGTATGATTCTCGCTTGGATTTTACTTTTCAAAAGAAGTTGAGGGACAAATGGTTGGGTCCCTACAGAGTGAAGCATGTATTTTCTAATGGCACATATGAGTTGGAGAAATTGTCTGGTGATTGTTTGCACTACAGAATAAATGGTTATAAATTGAAGAAATATTTTGCAAGGGATGTGGTTCCAGACGCAAATAGTCTCTTGGTTGAGCATAAATGCTCTACATAGAGGGTGGGCAATGATGATAATTATATGCATGGTCATATGTACAAAAATATGTGAATATATGCATTTGGGAGCTTTGCAAAGTGGTTTCAAGTTCGAAAAAGATGCAATGTGTACACATTGTGAATAGGCAAGTTTGCATGCTAGCAGCCGGACACATGTACATGCCCGGATAGGGTATGGGGCCTTGGATATGGTTCTAGGTGGCTTATTTTGGCTCTAGAGAATGTGTTTGAGCTTTCTTGAATGTAAATAATGAAAGCGACAAGTATGGGTACTCTCATCCCGCTCGAGAAGTTTGGGACATGCAGTAACTGTCTATTTACGATGCTAATCTGCGGTGATGCGTGCACCGCCCTAGAAGTGGCCAAAAATAGAATGTGGGGATGTGGAAAGTGCTTTGGATATCAAGGATCAAGCATACAAAATTTGGTGAATTTTGGAGTCTGTTTGGGGTTTTTCTCACCAAAATGCCCGACGAGGGTCAAAACTGGCCAAAACTGGGTCAAAAAAGGTCCAAAAATGGTGTGAAAAGGATTCAATTTGCCACAACAGTGACGCTCCTGAGATTGCTTGAGCTCAAGGAGCATTTTGGAATCCAATTCGTGGCACTTTCACCTCTTTGTGTGGGGAAGGAAGCAGGGTTCCTACAGGTGATCTAGTGCAGCCCCGTAGCGTTCGCATCTTGTTTTCGAGTGTGTGGAGGAGTGAATGAGAGCTTTCTCTCTTCAATTTTGCACTTGGGAGAGTCTATGGAAGTTTTGAGGTTTCCATGGATGTGTGTGTGCGAGTAATTGAGGGAAGAAGGTGCGGCTTTCTGCAAGACTATATGACCCTATATCGGTGCCATTAGGGTTGGCGCTAGTCCAAAGAGTCCAATAGAGTGGAGTTTGGTGGAGCTTTTGCCATGGTTTGAGAGAGGCCTTTTGTGGTTGGATTTTTTGATATTTTGATGGTTTTTCTTGTATATTTGTGGTCACCATCAAGTGTGATTTCAAGTGTTGATCAACTCGACTCACCTTGTAGTGTCTGCGGGTAGGCAAGGGCTTGTAGGTCGAGGCATTTGGAATTTGAATCGAGCTTGTGGGTAGTGTTTTTATTGAGCTCTTGAGTGGTTGTGTGTGTGGGTTTGAATTTAAGCAAATTCCTTGTGGTGTGTTGAGTTGTCTTGGTGTGTGAGTGTGCGCACGGCGTCTTTTGCTCCATCAATTTGTGATTTTTTTACAAAATTACCTAATAATGCCCTTATAATTCATCACCAAGGGAAAATTCACTGATAATATCTTCCCGCTGAGTGTAAATAATACATACACTATCAGAAAATCATTAAAAATAGTCCTTTTATGAGTAATTATTCATCATTTTTGTTGATAATGAGGCTTAAAAAGAGAGAAATCTAGCAAAAAACAATAAAGCTATGTTTTTCAAGGGATTTTCTTAATTATTGGATTTTTACTTTACTTTTTTAGAGCATTTTTCTATTTTCTTTGATTTTTTCAAATAAACAGGTCAAAAATTAATAATAAATAGCAGGAAAGCTCATATGGAAAAATGGAAGACACGATGGTGGTCAGATAGAAAAGGTGGACAAGCACAAAAAATTTCAATGAAATCAGAAGATGGAAGCGGGAAGCCTAAATTAGGCGGTCAGGCCTACTTTTGCAAAATTCTTGCAGAATGAGCTATAGGAATCCAATCAGGGCAATTTTTAAGTCTAACATAGATTTCACGGCCTAGTAGGACTAACGGGGGAATCTGGGTAAATTTGGTTCCGGAAGTCCGGGTATAGATATCCATGGTAGGCGAAAACCACCTCATTTCCACTTGGAGCCTTTGCAGAGAAAGATTTTGGCCTCTTTTCGCGCGACATTTTCGGAGCCCACGGTTGACCATTTTCAGCGCCGTCTCACACGAGACGTGAGGAGTAAGTTCTGTTAAGTATGGAGCCTGATTTACCCTTGTAATTTTCTGTGGTAAAAGCGCACATTTGTAAGGCCCCCATTATGAGGAGAAGCCATCGTGCGTGAAGGAAAATCACTCACTGGAAACCAAAATTTTCACAGACACGAATCAAGGGCAACTTTAGAGGCCTCGGGGGCGGAGGCCCCTGAGACTTTTTTTGTCGCCGGAATATTATGGCTGGTGGTCGGAATTCAATGGCCGGTGGCCGGTGGTCGGAAGTCAATGGCCGGTGGCCGGTGGCCGAATTCAAAAGCGGACTTGTCTTCTCAAAGGGGTCACACATGGGCGGATTGGAGGGTCCGATTTGGACTTATTCGCACAAGGGCGGCTACACATGGCTCCTCTCATAAGAGAGGGCAGCCCTTTTGGCCTATAAAAGGAGGCCATTTCTACACACATTTCATAGTGTGAAGTTGATGCAACAAGGTGAGTGTGAGGTGGTGAGAATGAAGCAAGGCGGGAGCTCTATCGAGGGTTTAATCCCTTTGTAAACTACTTCTTCTTTTGAAGTGCTAAAGCCATTGAGTGGCTGCTTTCCCGTGGACGTAGCCCACATTGGGTGAACCACGTATATCGTGTGTACTCTCTCTCTCTCTCTCTCTCTCTACTCTATAATCTCTTGTGTGTGAAATCTATCTCTCTCCATTAAGTAATCTACTCAAAAATCTATTTAGCTACGTCTTATTTCCTAACAAGTTCTTTACTCGACAATGATCCATTTTGTACGGCCGGTAGCTAGTCTAAAGCCCTAGAAAAAAACCTAGAAATCGAGCAGTGCACGAAGACCTACGACCTAAAACTGACCATAGCGGCCTGCCAGCTTGACCAAATCGGATGGGAATTGAACCATAGCATGCCCTAACATAATAGAACCTTTCTATACCATCAGATGACCATTCAGTTGGGGTCAAGGGAAAATTTTGTAGAAAAGTTAGGTTTTTGGCAAATGCCAGAATTCCGACCTGACTCCACAGATGGCTTGCTAACGAGATCCATATACAATGTATATGATTGGTTTGGTGAAATCCATCAAGCGGACGTGATCTTCGTTTCTCCCATCATCGGCAAGGTTGAACCACATGGTGTAACGTGGACCTTGGCACGATGATAGGTCGTTGCACCCTAAGCCCGCCCGGGGGGGGGACTTAGCCAAATTCACATAGGCCAAGGGAAAGGCTGAACCCCGCGGTGCAATGTGGAGAGGGGACAAATTGGTGCGACGGCGGGCTGAATCTCAGTGGATCGTAGCAGAAAGGCTACTCTGCCACTTACAATACCCGGCCACATATTTAAGTCGTCTGCAAAGGATTCATCTCCCCAATCGTCTAGAATTTCCATTCAGAGCCCCCAAGGCGGCGCTTCCACCACCTCGGGGGAGGCTCTCGACACATGCTCTCGGGGACGCATAGGCGCCCCTACTATAAGTCGAGTAACAACCGGGGAGGTAGAGAGCGTCGCTTCTAGCATGGATTCTGACTTAGAGGCGTTCAGTCATAATCCTACACATGGTAGCTTCGTGCCACTGGCTTTTCAACCAAGCGCAATGACCAATTATGTGAATCAATGGTTCCTCTCGTACTAAGTTGAATTACTATTGTGGCACCGCTTGGTTGAATTTCTTCACTTTGACATTCAGAGCACTGGGTAGAAATCACATTGAGTCAACATCCGTGGGGACCATCGCAATGCTTTGTTTTAATTAAACAGTCCTATTCCCCTTGTCCGTACCAGTTCTGAGACGGCTGTTCACCGCCTAGGGAGGGCCGCCCCGCGAGGAGAGACGTTCTACGGCCGTCGGCCAGTGGGCACACGGAGGCCCGTCCTCGCCGCTGGGGCAGCTCGGGCAGACCCCCGATAGCCTCCAGTGTCGGACCGCAGACCCCTAGACCCAACCCTCAGAGCCAATCCTTTTCCCGAAGTTACGGATCCGTTTTGCCGACTTCCCTTACCTACATTGTTCTATCGACCAGAGGCTGTTCACATTGGAGACCCGACGCGGTTATGAGTACGACCGGGCGTGATCGGCATTCGCTCCTCCAGATTTTCACGGGCCACCGGGGGCGCACCGGACACCGCGAGACGTGTGGTGATTTACCAACCGCTGGACCCTATCTCCGGGTGATTGGATTTCAGGGTGGGCGGGCTGTTAAAAAGAAAAGAGAACTCTTCCCGGGGGCCCCGCCGGCGTCTCCGGATTCGGTCACGTTGTCGTCCACCGCCACGTCCTGGTTCGGGAATATTAACCTGATTCCCTTTCGATGAACGGCGCGCATTGCGCCCTTGACACAGGACTGCCCCATCTTTTAGGATCGACTAACCCATGTCCAATTGTTGTTCACATGGAACCTTTCTCCACTTCGGTCTTCAAAGTTCTCATTTGAATATTTGCTACTACCACCAAGATCTACACTGGGGGCCGTTTCACTCGGGTTCACGCCTAGAGCTGCGCCACGACCCCCACGCCCTCCTACTCATCGGGGCCTCGCACTCGCCCCAATGGCCGGGTATAGGTCGCGCGCTTCAGCACCATCCATTTTCGGGGCTAGTTGATTCGGCAGGTGATTTGTTACACACTCCTTAGCGGATTTCGACTTCCATGACCACCGTCTTGCTGTCTTAATCAATCAACACCCTTTGTGGGATCTAGGTTAGCGAGCAGTTCGGCACCGTAACCTGGCTTTCGGTTCATCCCGCATCGCCAATTCTGCTTACCAAAAATGGCCCACTTGGAGCTCGCATTCCTCACCGGGGTTCAACAGAGCAACCCCAGCCGCTTACGTATTTAAAGTTTGAGAATAGGTCGAGGGTGTTTCACCCCTGATGCCTCTAATCATTCGCTTTACCTGATAAAACTGCGAAGAGCTCCAGCTATCCTGAGGGAAACTTCGGAGGGAACCAGCTACTAGATGGTTCGATTAGCCTATCGCCCCTATACCCAAGTCTGACAAACGATTTGCACGTCAGTATCGCTACGAGCCTCCACCAGAGTTTCCTTTGGCTTCGCCCTGCTCAGGCATAGTTCACCATCTTTCGGGTCCCAGCAGGTACGCTCCCACTCAAACCTTTCATAGAAGATCATGGTCGGTCGATGGTGCACCCCCGAGGGGGATCCCACCTGTCAGGTTACTTGCGCCTCCGTGGGTTTTCCACCCACCGGCTCGCGTACATGTTAGACTCTTTGGTCCGTGTTTCAAGACGGGTCGGATGGAAAGCCCAGAGCACCAACATCTCGAGCACGCAGGTGCTAAAGCCCGCCACGAGTGGCACGCG